>NC_062214.1:101231782-101534812 GCF_902686445.1 Sciurus carolinensis
TCTTCCACTTAGTATTCATGTTCATTTAGTAAATTAATTGAGGATTATTTTCCTCAGCGTAACCAATTTTCCTCTGTGCTCCTTTTTTTTTAATGGGAGAATACTCTGTTAGTGTATTAATTTTTTGAATAATAACTTAAAATATTTTGGTAGGTAGAGTACAATTTGGCTTAGGAATTTTTCTCCCAGTTATTAGTTTATCAAATGTAGTCCAGGGCTGGGGATATAGCTCAGTTGGTAGAGTGCTTGCCTTGCGAGCACAAGGCCCTGGGTTCAATCCCCAGCACCACAAAAAAAAAAAAAAAAAAAAAAAAAAAAAAAAAAAAAAAAAAAGTAGTCCAAATATTTAAACTTTAAAAAAAAAAAAACTTACCTATTTTAAGTGTTTAATGAAAATGAGTTTGTTTTCAGATTTAAGAATTAAACCAGGCATGGCACATTTGTAATCTTAGTGACTTAGGAGGCTGCGATAAGAGCATTACAAGTTTCAGGCCAGCCTGGGTAATTTAGGAAGACCCAGTATTAAAATAAAAATATGAAAGGGCTGGGAGTGAAGCTCAGTGGTAGAGTGCCCCTGGGTTCAATTCCTATTACACAGAAATAATTAATTAATTGATTAACCTTTCCTATGAAATTAACAAACTAGACAAGGCTGGGTCAACTCAGAGACCTGTCAGGCATTGTATATAGCAGTTATTTTTTCACAAGTGCAACAAAGATATCTTCCCCAAGAAAATTTGCATCATAAATACCAATACTAATCCCTATACTTAGAGCTCACTAGCATGAATACATTACTTAAAATCTAAGTAGCCAAGCCTGAACAAAGCTCTGCAACAGATGACTCCTTCCTAATTAATATCTATCTACTTTACAATTTTAAAACTTAAAGATAGGCAGATTATTGAGAGATTTTGCTTACATTCATTTTCTCTAAGTGTCGCCAAGCCAGACGAACCAGGTCTGAGGTCACATTGCTGTGGAAGAATAATCTTCCAATCATGGTAGAAGTGATGCTACTACCAGACTGCTGCTACAGTGATGATGGGCCTACCACAGAAGGCATTGATCTAAATGATCCTGCAATTAAGCAAGATGCATTACTATTAGAAAGATGGATCTTGGAGCCAGTTCCTCGACAGTAAGTTGTTAAGCTTAGTTTGAAGTTGTTCCTGATAAATCAAGTTTTTTATTACTTCCTAAAATTTTTAAAAAATATTGTATCATGTCTTTGAATCTCTCTGTGTAGTAAAATTTAATACTTAGATGTTTAATACTTATGTTAAGTAATTATAACTTTGACATTGGTACATTCATTCCTCTGCTCTTGAAAGCCTACCTCCTGAATGATATGTTTATTTCAGCTTCTCTCTTCCTATGATTCAATCATTGTGTGCTTGCTGACATTTAAATTATGCTTTGTTACTTTCCTTAGGAATGGTGATAGATTCATTGAAGAGAAGACTCTTCTGTTGGCTGTCCGCTCATTTGTGTTTTTTTCTCAGTTAAGTGCATGGCTGAGTGTTTCTCATGGTGCTATTCCACGAAATATTCTTTACAGGTATGTCTAGGGCAGAAATGTACATATTCACATTGCTGAATGCAATTTTAAAAAATAGTTTTTCCTTCATTTCTGAATATAAGTGGATAAAATTTAATGAGGTTTTTCTCAAAACAAGTTTGAGAAATTTAGATTGAGTCAGTATGAATTTTACTTGTTAGAATAAATTTGATAAACTTATTTAGAGAACAATTTACTGCTACCACTATAAATTTGGAAACATTTTGTGGGCTTCTGAATTTATTTTCTTTTCTCTCTCCTTCCTTCATTCCTTTCCATACAGGGGATTGAACCAGAGGCACTTTACCACAGAGCTACAAAGCTATATCCCCAGTTCTTTTTAAGGCTCACTAGGTTGCTGAGTTTGGCCTTGAACTTGAGATCTTCTGCCTCAGCCCCACTAGTAGCTGGAATTACAGGCATGTACCACCATGACTGGCAAACGCACAAATTTTAACTATACAGTTTGATAAATTTTTTGTGTGTGTGGTACTAGAGACTGAACTCAGATCTTCACACATGCTAGGCAAGCACTCTACCACTGAGGCTACATCCCCAGTCCTGAGTTTCTTGGCATCTTGAAAAATATGAATATAGCTGGTTGTGGTGGTGGCATGCCTTTAGTCCCAGCTACTTAGGAGACTGAGGCAGAAGAATTGAATCTGAGGCCACTGTGGGCAATTTAGTGAGGCCTTACCTAAAATAAACACGCGCATGCACACACACCCCCTACAAGCAATTAATTGTCTTTTTAGGCAGGTGATCATGAGATTTCTCTTAGTCACTTTGCACAATAAAATTATCTGAATCCATTTATTTTCTAGTAAATAAGTTCTTTTTTCTTTTTATTTTGACAAATATATTTTTCAATGACAATATTCTTGAACTTGAATTCTTAAATAGTCTGGTATTCTTAAAAAGATTATCTCTTCCAAGCATTAAGGTACGACTCATGTTGGTTTTATCAAAGTGATATGCATGGTAAAATGGTTAAAAGCAAATTTCAGTGGTAATTAATGCAAATAAAGATAAGTATGTGACTGTTTTACATTTTTAAAATAATATAGAAAGATAAAGATGTGACTTTTACAATCCATTGATTCTGTATCTTACTGTTTGACTCTAGAATCAGTGCTGCTGACGTAGACCTTCAGTGGAATTTTTCACAGACTCCAATTGAACATGTGTTTCCTGTTCCCAATGTTTCTCACAATGTGGCCTTGAAAGTCAGCGTTCAGTCTTTACCCAGACAATCTAGTTACCCGGTTTTGACGTGTAGTATTCACACTAACATTGGCCTGTATGAGAAAAGAATTCAAGAAAATGAACTTAAAACTCATCAGCACCGAAATTCTAATGAAACAGAACAATGTAGTCCAAAGAGTTCACAGCGTCTGTGTAGCAAACCAGCTTGGACCATGGCTTCTGAAAGTGTATTACATGTAAAAAAGGGCACGACTCCAGAGTATACTGCAGCCGTCAAAAATGTCAAACTCTATCCAGGCTCTGGCAATAAATCTGACTATGGGACATCTCAAGCCAATATTTTGGGCTTCAGTGGTTTAGGGGATATAAAGTCACATGAGACATCAGTGAGAACTTTAAAATCATTTTCAATGATTGATTCTAGTGTCTCTAACCACCAGAGTTCCTGGCAGTCAGTTGGTGAGACTAACCCTTTAATAGACTCTTTAATACAGGATCGACAAGAAGTTATTGCAAGAATTGCTCAGCATTTGATGCATTGTGATCCAAGCACTTCACATGTTTCTGGACATCCATTTACTACTCCAGAGTCTAGTTCACTTAATTCAAAACTTTACCGGGTTTCACAAGAAAATGAAAATGTGAGAAAATGTAAAGAAACTTTCTCTGTTTCTTTTGGTAGTTCAGAGTTTACTTCCTCAGAAGGCACCAATGAGGGGAAAATTCGAGTAAAACCAGAAACTTCTCAAAGTGAAACTTGCATTTCTAATGGTCTTTATTCTCATCGTTCTGTTGGAGAGACTAATCCTTTGATAGGTTCTTTACTCCAGGAACGACAAGATGTTATTGCAAGAATTGCTCATCATTTGGAGCACATTGATCCAACAGCATCACATGTTCCTCGTCCGTCATTCAACATGCATGACTCCAACTTGGTTCCTTCTAAAGTATTTAGGAGTTCATATGAAGACAAAAATTTGCTGAAGAAAACTAAGGATGATGCCTCCTCCATTTCCATTTCTCATACAAAATTTTCTTTGTTAGGAGACAACAGTGATGAGAAAAACTTAATACCTAATAAATTTTTTAGTTCCTTTAAAAGCAATAGTAAAGGAAAGTCTTCTTTGAAACCTCAAATAAGAAATCAGTGTCAGAACAATCCTAGTCAAATCATCCAAAATATATATCAGGAGACACAGAACAAAGCTACTAGTGTATTGACTTCTTCAAATATGTCTCATTGCAATGAAAGTAACTTAGATTTGATAAGCAGATTGGAAAATGCACTTTCTGAGTCACAATTTAAGGAGCAAGAAATTACCAATGGAATTGATAAACAGTATTCAGAGTGTAACAGTATTGACAAGCAGATTTGTACAAATAAGTGTAAGGACAAAATAAAAAATGAGAATTGTAATCCAGAATCTTTTGACAGTCTCCAGTATGATAATTCAAAAACAAATAACTCAAAATTAAAAATTACTATGTTGGAAATGTCTGAATATCTGAACAAATATGAAAAGAATTGTTCAGATAAAGAATCAAAAAGCCCAAAGACATGTGAGCAAAATACTCGACTTAATAGCATAGAAAATCATCTCAATAAAGACGATGAAGGTTTCAAATGCAAAAAACCAAACCAATTAAAAAATAAGGATAAGAAAGAAGATTCAACTGATGAAAAACCTCAAAATTGTTCTCAAAGAAAGAGTATAAAAAACTGTTTGTCAACATGTGAACGACTTAAAAATACAGAAGTGTTGGTAGGTAACATCTAATATTTTAATAAATCTCAACTGTTATGGTTTGAATTTTGTTCACAGAAGATCTAGTTATTAAAGGCCCATGGTGTCCATTATCTATAAAACACACACTCTGATATAATCAGCTTTCTACAGAACTGTTAACCTCCTTACAAATAATATACTCTTGTGACAGTAAATACTAGGTAAGTAGAAAAAATAAAGATCTCATGGTTGAAAAACTGCTCTTATGGCAGTAATTTTTTTAGTGATTTATTAGGTCTATTATTGAGACCTTTTAACTCTGTCCTTCCCCCTTATCCACAATCTAAAATATCTGTTAACTTTTTCTTCTATTCAATAGAACTAAAGTTTTTAATATTTGGTCTATAAATTTAGGAGAATGAATACTACTTGACATATAAAAATACTTTGATTTTGTATAGTATTTGTATATTGCTTTCAGTTTTAGCACATAATTACAGAACACTTAGTTCTTTTGTACTTTACCATGACAGGTAGGACAGATAAGGAAACTGAGACTCAGAGAGAATAAATGACATACCAGTAGCTGTACTAGTCTTTGGGGGCCGAACTGGCACACCATGCCCTCTCCTAGGTCTTTTGACTTGCAATCCACAGTTCTTTCTGCCTCATATAATGAAGGACAAATTTGTGGACTGTACAATTCTTGGGTTCATTTTAATTCTTCCTGTTTTATTTTTAAATTTTAGTACTTAACGAATAATTGATGAAGATAAACAGGAGTTCAAAAGAAACTATGTTAGCTTAATTTTTTTTGTTGGCAACTCTGGCCTAGTATGCATAAGTTTGCCCACTATGTTATGCCCAGCCCCAGTTAATAGCTTTAGGCATGTCTCTAGGAGAATCATTAAGCTATTAGTCAAAACTACTAGTTGTAGTTTTGGCTTCACAGTTTAGTCCTTGAGTTATACCAGATAAGTCAAATAACTTCTAAAAATCTCATATGTCAATTTTGTAAGAAGGCTAAATCTCTTTTTGCCTCTCTGAGTTGCGTTGATGATTAAATAAAAGATTTTAAAATAATTCATAAACATGTAATGTTCTATCTAAATGAAATATATTCCCTAAAACTACAATTGTCACAGAAATCTGTCCTGGCCTTCAGAATATTAGGGTTTTGGCTGGGCCCACCACTGCACACCTATAATCCCAGCTATTTGGGAGGTAGAGGCAGGAAGATCCCAAGATCACCAGCCTGGATAGCATAACAAAACCTCATCATTTTTTTATTCTTTTTTGATACCTAATAGATAAACTGGCCATTGTTTTTCAAGATACTATAATTAGTTTTTTCATGTGCTTGTTTTAAATATAATCATATGCTGTTTACTAGGTGTTCAAGTATTCTCTTCTACATATTTTAGATGTTAGTTTACTGAATCTTCTCACTAGCCTATGATGGTAGGTGCTTTTACTAATTTATAGATAGAGAACTGTAGCCCAGAGATTAAGTAATTTAGGCAAGGACTCAAAGCTAATACATGGTAGCATCAGGATCTAAATTAATCCTTTTTTCCCTAATTTTTATTCATGTGTTCTTTATGAATTTCTGATCTTTGGACATATATTTCCCAATTTAAAAAAAGTTAGCCTTTCTTTTTCTGAGACAGGGTCTTGCTCTATTGCCCAGGCTGACCTCAAACTCCTGGATTTAAGTGATTCTCCTGCCCAGCCTACTGCAGAGCTGGGATTATAAACATATGCTACCATACCTGGCTTACTTGTTTCTTGAATAGCATCAAAACTGCAGTGCTGTGACTGCTTATTTCTTTCTTTCTTTATTTGGTACCTGAGATTGAACCCAGGAGCAGTTTGCCACTGACTCACATCCCCAACCCTTTTTTATTTTTTATTTTGAGATGGAATCTCCCTTTGTTGCTGAGGCTGGCCTTGAACTTGCCATCCTCCTGCTTCAGCCTCCTGAGTTGCTGCATTTTTGAATTAATACTTATGTTTTTGTATCACCAAATTAAATCCTCTGAAAATGACTCTCACTATAATTTTGTTTTAGAATGTCATACTAATTTTTCTACTCATGAATAGTTTTTTTTTTTTTTTACAAATTAAATATTAGTTTACTAGATGCTAGATTCTGAGTAAACATGTTGATAAGGCAATTGTATTGGGGAGTACTTTAGAACATTTGTGTTTTTCAGCATATTAAAAAATCTTAGGCATTGTTTTTTAATTAGAGTGTGTGTATGTGTGTATAAACATAAAATAGAGATACATTATCAGCTTCAGCACCAGGGGTATAAACCTCAAAAAGCATTAGGAATGAATCTAAAAACTAAAAAGCTATACAAGTTCTTTAAATGGCATTTAAATATACCATTAAAATCTAATACTTAGGTGCTATGGCACCTACTTATAATTTTAGCAGGATCACAAGTTCAAGACCAGCCTAGACATTGAGCAAGACCCTGTCTCAAAATAAAAAATAAAAAGGGTTTGGAATGAGATTCAGTAGTAGAAAGTCCCCTGGGGGTCAATCCCCAGGACCACCAAAAATAAATAAATAAATAAAATCTATTTTCTTAACAGAGGACCACATTGAAACATTCAAGTGTTTGGCGAAAACATAATTTCCATTCCTTGGATGGAACCTCAACCAGAGCCTTTCATCCTCGAACTGGATTACCTCTTCTTTCAAGTCCTGTAAGTGCTTTTTTCCCTCTTATCTCATTCTGAAAACCTGCAAACATCTGAAATATTTGCAAATAATTATATTCAAATTTTAATTGAAAAAATTTTAAGTACTTTTGAAATAAATTTTGAGTTGTAAAACATTTTATTGTTTGATAGCACAATTAACAGCCAGGTGATAATATGGAAAAAATACTAAAATAAAAATTATATTTATTTTATTAGGATTAAAAATTTTCCTAAGTTTCTTTTGCCTAATATTTTTATTGTTATTAATATTTAAAAAACCTGGTGTCAGGGCTGGGGTTGTGACTTAGTAGTAATGTGCTTGCCTAGCACATGTGAGGTTCAATCCTCAACACCACATAAAAATAAATAAATAAAAAAAAACAAAGGTTTGTGTCCATCTACAACTAAAAAAAAATATTTTAAAAAACTTGGTGTCTAAAGGGTTTTATATAATAGTTATAGCTGGGTGTGGTGCCTATAATCTCAGCGACTCAGGAAGCTGAGGTAGGATGACTGCAAGTTTGAGGTCAACCTCAATGTAGTGAGGTCCTCAGCAACTTAGAGAAACTGTCTTAAAAAATAAAAAGGGTTGAGAATAAAGGGTTGAGAATAAAGCTCAGTGGTAAATCTGAAAAAAAAAAAAAGTTTTTATATCTCAGTAAGTACTGACACTGATGAATGTGCCTGTCTGGAAACTAAATTGATTTGTGTCTTTGACTTTGAACTCATGCATTTAGTTGTCATATTGTGAGACATATAAATATCACTATTCTGTGTTTACAAATAGATTTATAGATCTGAGTGCAATGGTTAAAAACATCTCTTTGGAGTCACACTGACTTCACCATAGCTTTGTGACATTAGGTAAGAAAGAATCTCTGAGACCTTCAGGTTTTCATCTGTAAATAGGGAGAATAAAACCTACCTTAATAGTATGGTGATAATTAGAATCATTCTTGGTACATAGTAAGCACTCTATAATTAGTTGGTGTGACTGCCATCTCAGTTAAACCTGAGGTAAGACAGACTTTGGTCAATATTTTGGACTGAAATAAATACAGGAAAATTCTTCCTCCTTTTCAAGTCCTGGATGGAATATAACAACTTCTAAAGACATAATATAGTATAAAAATAAGAAAAATAAGTCTCCAATTACTAACTTAGGGGAAATTGTAGCTCTCTGGGAAATCTGAATCTAATGCAGAGTGAGGGATAATGCTCCTACTAGGCCAGGAGTCAAGGCTGCAAGTTTGCCTGAGTCATAACGAAAAAACTAAACTCTTCATTAAAGCCAGGAAAGGCCTGACTTTCTATTAAATGAGACCAAAAAAATTTTAATTCACCTATTTACTGAAATATGTATCAAGGAGATGTGGAATGGTTGAGGAAAAATAACCCCCAAAAGAAATTGGACTTAAACGGAAGGCAATTATAGGCAACATAAATTCAGAAACCCTACAATGAGATTCAGAAATGAAATAGCCATGAAAACTAAATTTGAACCCAAGAAATCCATTGTGTACCAGTGAAGGAAGCAAACTCTCTCACATCTATAACTTAGGGCACCAAGGATTGATTTTCTTAAAAATTACGTCTTCTTGAAGATGATCTCAGAGGGAAAAAATTACAAAGCACCTTTAAAGAATCATTAGTAGAAACAAGAAATACAAGAATTCACATATAGGAACCTGTCATCAGAGTAGCCTGAAAGGGAGTTAAATATAATTGTTTAAATGCTCTAAGTGCTAAATGAAGGCAAAGATAGGGAATTAAGATGAAAGAACACATGCCTTTGAAAAATAACTAAATAGAAATTATATATATGAAAAATATATTTGAATTATGCATAAAGTTGGATAAAATAGTAGGTTAATGGAAGAGAAATTTAGCAACTGAGTATGTACATACCTAGCACCTAGAAGAAAGTACAAAAAGGGAAAAAATGGTAAAATATGAAAGAGGCACAGAAAATAGATTGATGTGTTCAGTGTAAGTCCAGCAGATATTCTGAAAGAAGAACTAGATGAAATAAGGAAAATGTAATTTTAGAATAAATGAAGGTAGAGAACTTTCCAGAAATCATGAGTTTAGATTGAAAATTTTACAAATAAGTTCTGACTAAAATAAATAGCATGGCGCCCTTATGAAACTCTCAAAAATGTTAATGTGTAGATATTTCAATGTCAATTGGACCAATGAATCAGATATTTTACATGTTTAATATTCTAGACTCCAGCCTAACTTTCATATTATATATTTTATCTTTAATTTTTCTCTGGGTATTTTTTTTAGGATATTTTGAGTAAGTGGTGGTTTGTCTTAAACACAATCTGATATACAAAGTGTTTGGAAATCCAAAGTATTATTTTTCAAACCTATTTTCTGTAAAGCCTTAGACTTCTTAGGAATGTTGCAGTGATTGGGATGGGCAAAGGAGTGTCGAAGCTAGCAATTCCAATACAGAAGTATATAAATTTTAAAAATTAAAAGTCGTGTGTTTATGTGTGTGTGTGTGTGTGTGTGTGTATGCGTGTATGTGTGTGTATATTCTATGTAAGATTTGATTTTGGAAAAAGCTGGTTCTATTCCTCAAAAACTCAAAACCTAGTAAAAATGTTTTAATTATAAGTTTTTTCCATACTGTTAATTAGATGAGAACATAAGAAAGAATATGTAATAAACAGTATTATTTGAAGTAAACAGTTATGAGAGAAGTTTTATTATTTTAAAGATAGGTGTAGCTTTCATTTGAAAAGCAGTTTCTCAATTCAAGAAAAAAAATGAGTCTTTTGATATTCCAAATGATTATTTTGACCTTAGGTTCCTCAAAGAAAGACACAATCAGGTTGCTTTGATCTGGATTCTTCATTATTGCATCTGAAAAGCTTATCATCTAGAAGGTATTTATTTTAAAATTCCTTTGTGTACATGAAACAATTTCACACAATTCTGGTCTTTCACAACAAATAACATTGACTGTAAAAGTCAAAATTGTAACAAATCTTATTTTCAGAATAATACTATGTACACACAGTTATTAAGGATAAATCAGAAAGAAATTAAGAGAAATGAGTAGCAATAATATCTCTGATCATTAAACTCTACTTTTTATTCCTTTGCAAAAAATAAAGCCTTAACCTTTTTTCCATGTTGGCAAGTAATACTCAGATTCTATTCCTTCTTTCTTTCTCTCACATATGCTCAGCAAATACTCTACCATTGGACTGCATCCACAGCCTGCTGATTATATTCTTTAGTCACATAATTTTGCCTTTGTACTTTTATTTTCAGCTAAAAATGAAGATTGATATAGAAACCCGAATTCTTAAATATTTCCAGTAGTTGCCACTATATGATATGTCATGTGATTTTCACCTGGAAACTCTCTGGCATGATTAATATACACATACATACATATATCCATCCTTTATCAAATATATGAATATCCTCCATAATATTGAATAACAAATATGAAATCTAATCTGAAATTTTAAACCAGAAGTTTTATGTTTTAAAATGCTATAACATTAATTTTATTATGATGGTTTCAGTAAAATTGTTCAGATTCTCCTAATTTAATTTTGTACAAAAGTAAATAGAAAATATTGTTGTTAATGTATTCTTTTGCTGATTTGTTTTTTGTTTAGTACTCGGCCATGTTTAAACATTGAAGATGATCCAGATATTCATGAAAAACCTTTTTTGAGTTCTAGTGCTCCACCTATAACAAGTCTTAGTCTTCTAGGAAATTTTGAGGTAATGCATTTTGAAACTATTTTAAGAGCTGAAGTTTCTTAAACTTGGTTCAGGATATCATTTATGTTTTTAACTTTCTTTACAAAAAGGGAAAAAATAAATCAGCTGCATTTTTCCAAAAGTCTTGAAATCAACTTTTTAATTTTGTTTTGTTTTGTTTCACGAGAAGTTGAAAGAATTGTTAGCAATGACATCTTAGAATTGGCTAACTGGTAGAGGAGGTAAAGGACTTTGGTGAAATCAGGTTAGGTAGAGGTGTTTGTTACTTTAACCAAAAGGAAAGACTTTACCATATCTTCTCTGACAAAATTGGCTCTGTTAGCCAAGCACAGTGGCGCTTGCCTAGAGACACAGCAGCCCAGGAACCTGAGGCAGGAGGATCATTTGACCAACCTGGGCAACATAGTGAGACCCTGTCCAAAAAAAAAAAAAGACTCAGCTACCCAGGAAATGTGATAATGGGCTGATAACAGCCCCCACAGCCCCTTTATGATCAAGGAGATCAATTCACAAAATCAAATGGTTCTCTGTACTTTATTTGTAACTTCTCTGTAAATATAAATCTACTTTTTATTATAAAATAGTAGAAGTTTTAAAAGATCAAATGGCTAAAGATCTCTGATATATGTACTTCTTTATTTAATATGAATATTTCTACTTGGGAGCAAGCATATCATAATATCATGGTTTAGATATTCATGGATTTTGTTTTGTTTTTTCAATTTTGAGGATTGAACCCAAGACATGCTAGGCAACTACAGTGCCATTGAGCTACATCCGCCACCTTTCAATTTTTTTTTTTTTTTTGAGACAAAGTCTTGCTGAGTTGCCAAGGCTGGCCTCAAACTTGCAATCCTCCTGCCTTAGCCTCCCAAATAGCTAGATGTGCCACCAAACTTGGTTATCTCTCTCTAATTAGAAATCACCTAAACATTAAACATGTACTTGAAAATGCCATTTTAAAAGTGATTTTAATTGGTGAATTTTTTAGGGAAAAATAATTTAAATTTTATATTTTTAATTAAAATAAATAGCTTTACCAGAGTTGAGACACACAGTATGTGACCATTGTGCTTTATAATTATTTTAATTTTGATGCTATTTTTCAAAAGTTTTAGTAGAAAAAGAAAGGAAAGATATTTTGTGTTAACTCATCTCTTTTCCATGTCAGTTTTAAACTCTATTCCTCTTTGTTTTAGAGTTAAAATTGCATAGACCATAATCAGGTGCTCTTCAACCTTTATACTATAAAAATGTATAAAAGGTAGTAGAAAGCAGTCTGGTATATAAAAATCTTAGAAAAAGGAAGACCATTAAAAGATTGATACATTGTTGTTTTCAGAGGGTTCTATTGGTGCAAATATTCATACATTTTGTTATGGGAAAACTTAAGGGAAAAATACAGGGAAGTTCTGAGACTGTCCAACCCATATTTGTTCTCTTTACAGTGAAACTGATATGCTCTTCAGTAAATTATAGAAGGCATTTACTTGGTGAATTTGACATTCTGTGTCTACAAGAAAGGTGTATTGGGGAATAGTCTTGAATTCTTAACTTTCACATTGGTCTTGTTTTATGAAACAGGACAAAATCTAAATTCTTGTAATAATGTTCAGGGGAATTTGGGTGTTTTTACATTATTTACGAGACTTTAAATGGAGTCCTGTGAACATATTGACCCAGAATAACACTGGAATACAGGGATATCCTTCATTTCTTTTTCTAATTAGTCACCTTTTCTTGCTACCATTAAGAGTTTTCTATTGCAAAACCTTATATCCATTCAACTCATCTGTCCTGTGATTATCTTCTTCCATCAGTTCAGTCCAACATAATACCAACAACCACTGAAAATGGATTATTTTTCCCATACGAGAACCATTTAACCTAAAAAATTATTAGATATTAAAATTTGAACCATTTGATCTCAAAAATCTATTATTTAAAATTTATTTAATAAATATTTTAATAACTTTTAAATGTCTTTAACTTTATGGGGAAATCCTATTATTTAAAATTTATTTAAAACGTATGATATAAAAAATCCCATTTTAGAATAGAAAGTAAATTTAGATTTATAGAGAAGTCGCAAATAAAGTGCCCTCTGTCACAATAAAATAGCTTGTATTTTTCTAGAATTCTTTATAAATGGAGTCATACTATATTTGCTCTTGGCAAGTGGTTTTGAGGCTTCTTTTACTCACCATTATTTTGAGGTTATCCATGTTGTCCTATGTTTAAAAGAGTTCATTCCTTTGTATTGCCATTGTATGTATTACAGTTTATTAATTCATTTACCTAATTTTGGAAATTTGGATTGTCTTAGGTTTATGGGTATTACAAACAAAATTGTTATGAACATCTGTGCATAAATTTTTTGTGAACATAAGGTTTCATTTCAGTTGGGCAACTACCTGGAATTGGAACATCTGGGTAGTATTAAAGATACATGGTTAACTTTTTAAGAAACTGCCAAACTGTTTTCCAAAGTGACTATACTTTGGTTTGTCTTCCTTCCTTCCTTCCTTCCTTCCTTCCTTCCTTCCTTCCCTCCCTCCCTCCCTTTATCTTTCTTTCTTTCTTGCCAAGTGTGCCCTGCTTGAGAAACGGTGCCCTAACCTATAATCACATAGATTTTCTTTTATATTTTCTTCCAGAATTAGTTAATTTTTGTAAGTCATATGAATATGTGGTCAAGATTTATTTTTATGCATATGGATGTCAAATTTTCTAACCTTGAAATCATGTGTGAGTCCTAACTTTATTATTTTTTCCTCAAAATTTCTTTAACTAGTCTTTGATTTTTTTTTAAAATCAGTGTTTATATTTTTCAGCCTACAGATTTTTGGACATATTTTTGTAGATGTATACTTAAGTGTATAATGTTTTCTGGAGATATTGTAAAGTATACTTAAAAATTAAGTTCAAATTGCTAATTACTAGTATATTAAAATATAACTGTGTGTGTATCACTTATTTCCTTGCTCAACTCACCAATTTTAATAGGTTTTTAAAAAAGATTCTTTAGGGTTTTCTGTACAAACAGTCATGTGATCTACAAGCAGGAACAGTTTTGTTAGTTGTTAATTTATTTCCTTTCATTGTCATATTGCAGGACCCAGCATGTACTGTAGGCTAGTATATTAGATTCACAAAATTTTGAATTATCCAAGAAAGTTAGCAACTAATATTTGTCATTTGTCTTATCCATATTCATTTTTATATTGCTCTTCCTATGAAAATTTTATTCATCTTTAGAATAGTTTTCTTTTTTTGGAGGGGCACTCCACCACTGAGCCACATCCCCAGCCCTATTTTGTATTTTATTTAGAGACAGGGTCTCACTGAGTCCTTATCTTTTGCTGAGACTGGCTTTGAACTTGGTGATCCTCCTGTCTCAGCCTCCAGAGCTGCTGAGATTATAGGCATGCACCACCGTGGCCTGGCTTAAGTATTTCTAAAGCACACTTACAGTTCTTTAAATTAAAAGATAAGATACAAATAACATACAAAAGCATTTTTAAAAGAAGCAGTATTTCTTAATTAAAATTCTAAGTGATTGGCTTCATCTTTTGACGGAACATGTCATGTTATCTGTTAAGTTTTCAAGCATTTCTATGCTTAGTACCATAAATAAGCACTGTAATAGATAAATACCTTCTCCGATAGAGCACATTTTTTTACTTATAGATGTAAAACTAACATATTACACATTTAGGTATAAGTGATAGTGAAGTTCAGGGAGTCCAGCATTGGTTGGAATAGTGAGAGAAGGACCAATTGTATAGGAAGATGGATGACTAGTGGGAGATGAGGTTCATTTCAAGCCAGATAAAGAACGTGGCATGGGTTAAAACCAATTTTATATTGTTAGAATGAATGGTAATGGTAATATATTTCTTTAAATAAAAATGAAATTAACATGTTAACCTTTCTAATTTTGGTAAATCATTTTTACCAAATGATTTTATCTTCCAGGAATCTGTTTTGAACTATCGTTTAGATCCTCTTGGCATAGTTGATGGCTTTACTGCCGAGGTAGGGGCAAGTGGTATTTTTTGCCCCACACATTTGACTCTTCCAGTTGAAGTGTCATTCTACAGTGTTTCAGATGATAATGCTCCTTCTCCTTATATGGCAAGTATATTTTAAATTGTCTTTTTCTGCCATAATCAACAAATTTAATAACATATGCTTTTAATTGTTTTGGTGCAGTGCTTTAAAGTGTTAAATATTTTCTAAGAAAAAATTAGAGACTGAATACATAGTAACTAGCTCAAAAAACCTCTTTTGCGTTTGTGTGGTGCTAAGCATTTATTTCTGTGTGATTTTATTGATCAGTGACACTGCAATTTCATCTTGTTAAGTCTACAAATTTTCAAGTGCTTACTATATACTCTAGTTCCAAAAGTATTGTCTTCCGATGTGGTCTTTATCTTAGTAGAGTTTAGGTAAGGATCTGGTGACCTCCAGCCTCTGTGAGGCTCTTTCACTCACTCCCCTTTCTCCTGTTTGATTTGTCTTTGGTTATTCTTTTCTGATCCTAGGGTTCTGTGGAATACTAATAATTTCTGACTTATGCTAATGTCTTAGTGGAGAACATGAGTGCTAAAGAGAATTAGAGTACAGTCTTGAGCCTTCAATCTATGATTTTACTTTTCCTACTTTTTATTCTAGTGGGTTGTGGGTAAACTTCTACTTCAAAAATGATTCTAAATTCTAGAGTGTGTATGAGTCCTTTTTTTAAAATACAAAGAGGGAGAAGTGGCTAATGATGGAGATCTATAAAAAATTTACAAGAATGATGTAAAATATTGAGTCAAATATAGGGTTTTCGTGTTAAATCTTACTTTGAGAAATGTAAATTACTATAGATGTGGAATTTTACATCCCTGGTATTGCCATTTGAATTTCCTAACTTACCACTTGACCCAGTTGCTTCCTCTCTCCCACCTCTAAGGTTTTCAAGAACATTGGTAGTAATGTTTTTGTTATTAATGAAAACTATGAAAAGGAATTTCTACATAATTGAGAAACCACAGAGAGGAAAGAAAATTATACTTTTTATATGGCTTACTTATTATTGACACTGTTCAAGAAAAGTTGCTTAGATTTACTCCATTCTGAAGGTAGAATCTTTCAGTCAAGAATCTGATCAGTATTGCATATTTTAATAGAAAGCTCATAGTTCTGATTTTTTTTCCCAATAATATTTACTCTTAGAGGTATTAACTCATGAAAATTTACATTAGTTATTATCAAAGGCTGTCCTTTCGCCAACCTGCCAAGTTATCACATGTATACCACCTATTATTCATTTACCATAAAAAGATGTACCCACTTTCCCATGATCATTCTGGGAAAATAACTGTTAATAAAATGGAAAGTATCACTGAGACAAGTTTTGCACCAAATTAATACTTCTCATACTAGAATGCTTACAATATAAAATTTAGCTCTAAAGATGTCTATTTTGCTTTACCAGGACATTATGATATCTCATAACTTTTATATAGTTTGTACATAGTGACAGAACGGAAAGATAAGGTCATTAGTAAATTGAGTACCTGATGGCTATTAGGATGTCTTAGAAACAAGATAAAGACTGAAATGACTAAAAAACAGCTCAAATAAATATATTTAAGTAAAATTCATAAGCAAGAGATAATTTAAACTATGCTTCTAAAAAGCAAAATAGGGGACTGGGGATATAGCTCAGTTGGTAGAGTGCTCCCCTCACAAGGAAACGCCCTGGGTTCAATTCCCAGCACTGCAAAAAAAAAAAAAAAAAAAAAAAAAAAAAGAAACACTAAAAAGCAAAATAGCATTGCCAGATGCTACCTGTAACCCCAGAGGCTCAGGAGGCTGAGGCAGGAAGATCACAAGTTCAAAGCCAACCTTAGTAACTTTGTGAGGCCCCAAGCAACTTGTGAGACTCAGTCTCAAAGTAAAAAATACAGAGGGCTAGGGATATGGCTCAGTGGTTAAGCACCCCTGGATTCAATCCTTGGTACAAAAAAAAAAAATTGAGCAAAATAGCATAGATCCTTGACCTTGTTGGATATATTAAAAATGAATAATCAGTAGATTAAAGATTTTTGTCACTGGGTCTCCATAAAGTACAGAAGTACATATAATTGCAGATTTTGAATAGATATTAGGAAGGGTATAAAGTAAGTTAGTGAGTTTTTATCCTTTTAAGAATCCCTGGGGCTGGGGAGATAGCTCAGTCGGTAGAGTGCTTGCCTTGTAAGCATAAGGTTCGATCCCCAGCACCCAAAAAAGAATCCCTGATTCCTTCTCTCTGATAATAATCTTCAGCCAACTATCCATTACATTTTTCCCTAGATAAATTTACTTATTAGGAATGAGTCCCTTGTAAATCTTAGAACACAAATCTTTCTTACTGTAAATTAGTAAAATTAATTTTGTTATTCAGGGAATATTATTTATATTTTAGTAGTTCAGTCAGTTCAAAGGACTGCTTATGTCTTGTAATATCTATTAGCCTGGCATAGGTGGTACAAGCCTGTAATTCCAGCTACTCAAGAGACTGAGGCAGGAGAATCACAATTTCAAGGCCAGCCTAGGCAACTTAGCAACTTTATTTTGTCTCAGAATGAAAGATAAAATGGTCTGTGGATGCAGCTCAATCGTAAAGTGTCCCTGGGGTCAATGCCTAGCACTGAAAAAAAAAAAGAATACATCCCACAGACCATCAGAACTGACACACAATACTCACATTTATTATTCTAGTAACTTTGTGACCTCTTGTCATAAATTTTACAAATGGCTCATAAAGGTAGAATGTTAGTACAGAAAATTCTGTCTTTGTGATATAGAGGAGATATACGACTTTTCATTAAAGAATTCCTTAAAGATAACTCAGAGCCATATAATCTCTCTCTCTAATTGGGAGTCAATGGTAAAAATGTTCTCCAAGTGCTACATGAAAACACTGAGCTATTTAGAAACTATTGTATGGTGAAACCAGGCAGAAATATCTAATGTAGGTGTTCCATTGGCAAATTTAGAATATGACTTGCATTATTATCATATTGACAGAGCCATGCATGATTTCCTTTCATTTGTAACTAACTAAATCAAAGTATACTTCACTAAGTTTTGCACTTATCTTTGCATGGTCTATTCCACAATAATTTGAGAAAGTTTTATATAAGATTCTGACTCAAATTTAGCTTATCTTTACTATTCCTTTTTTTTTTTTCTATACTGGGGATTGAACCCATGGGCTCTTTATCACTGAGCTACAAAGGGTCACCCTGGCTGGGGCATGGTGGTGCATGCCTATAACCCAGCTACTCAAGGCCAGCCTCAGCAATTTAGCAAGACCCTATCTCGAAATTAAAATTAAAGAAAAAGCAAAAGACTTGGTGGCAAAACATCCCCAGTACTAAAAAATTAATGTTGCCCTAAGCCTAAAAGTTTTTCAAAAATGTATAGTCTTTCTTTTAAAATTGATTATTTACTACTATTGTACTCTTAAAAACTATCGGAATTGTGTATATTAAAAGAAATAAGCATAGGCATGTTAGTAGTTTGTGCCTTACCTGTTTTCCTGTGTGTGGGGGGTACTAAAGTCTGGTGAGGAAGAATAGTAATGTATTACACGTAGTAATGTGATATTAAAAGTAGCTATTATTTCAGGTGCACACATCTGTAGCCCGGCAACTCACAAGGCTGAGGCAGGAAGATCATAAGTTCAAGAATAGCCTCAGCAATTTAGCAAGACCCTATCTAAAAATAAAAAATCAGATCTGGGGATGTACAAGTGCCCAAGGTTTGAGTTATAAGTACCAGAGGAAAAAAGAAAAAAAAAAAGAATTGTTATTTGGGTATATTTTACTTTTTATATCTGGAACTAGAAAGGAGAGGGGTGTTATATGTCATATCATTTTTTATGAAAAGTGGAATGCATAGTATCTCACTAAACATGTAGAATATGAGTGAGAAATTGTTAATTGTTTTTGGTTAGTGATGCAGTTTGATGATACTGTTTTTGTACTTTAAATGACTGTGTGATAAATTGAATTTGTCAAGACTCAAGTATGTCTTTTCAGTGCCCATTTCCCAGTATTAATATGTTAATTTAATAGTGTAATGTCAAGTGTTGTGTACTTGGAGTTAAGGGATTTTTTTTATGTCAGAGTCTGGTCCTCCCTTCTCCTTTTTTCTACTTACTTTTACCTCCCCCAACCAGTCTAACTTCTGAACCCAAGAGGTGTCACCTAATGGGACAGTTCTGTTTTATGTTTATTTTTATATAGGGTTGGCATGTTTTGGCACATACAGTATGTAACTATAGAACCACAAAATGTTGAGCATGTAATTCCACCTAACTACCTCAGCTACTCAAAAGTATTACCCAATTAAAATGAACAAATCAGCATTCATTACTCAAAGATACCTAAGAGTTAATAATCACAGTTACCACCTGTAGTCCTTTGATTACTCTGGTTATTGAGAAGCTTTCACACATTCAATGAACTTATTTAAGTTTTCACTTTTCCCCCAGTGTTTGGACTTCTCAGAAAGACAACTCCACATTCTAGAGCAGTGCTTCTCAAACTTAAATGTACATAAGGTATTATCTGGGGAATCTTGTTGAAATGCAGATTTGATTTGACAGATCTGAGGAGAGGTCATTCTGCATTTCTAACAAGTTCACTAGTGGTCCTGCTGCTGCTGCTCTGAGGACCATTCTTTGATTACCAGACTAGAGGTCTCTTGATATCCTTGGGATTTTTTTTTAATGAAATGACTCCAGTTTAGCTTTATTTATCCTTGGCTCGAATCTTAGCTCTTAGGCTTTCTGGATCACTGTGTTTTAATTTATAATCAGTTTGAATTCTTAGATTACTTAATAAATAAATGACTAAAATGCAATTCCTTAAGAAGATCAAATTAAGATACAGCATGATGTATTTAATCCTTGGAAACAAGAAATATTTAATCCTTAAAAAATGGAATTTTATATATAGATAGAAGAAAAACAGCCTTGAAAGTTGATGATTATACCTTCATTTTCTACTTTTTGCCTTGAACATCTCTTCTATAGATTATCAGTCAGGAACCACAGACTCCCAAACATGCTTAAGCTCTTTTTCTTCATCTTCCTTTTTATTAATTTTAATTTTTTTTACCTTGTCTGTAGTCAGAAATCCAGATATGTAACTTAATTCCCTGACTAAAGAATGATTATTTTTTGAGTCAAGGTTTAGACCCTTCCACATGCATTACTTTTTACATGCCCCAAAATCAATAAATTGTTTGCTTATTCATTACTCCTCTTCCCTATACATGGAAATAATCCTATAACCTTCCTTTATTTCCATTTTGGTTAGAAAACTTCTTAATCTTATATCTTATACCTCAGTGGAAATTTTCAGCACAATGGCTATTGATGCTATATATTATTTATTGCATCAGTCTCCGGAAGAACAGAAAATTGTTTAGGAGAGTGGAAACCTCACTGTTTCTTTACTCTTAGAATGTATCATTGCTAATTCAATTTTTTCATAGAAATAGAATCCTGAAATTTAACAATTACATGATGTGTTATTCTTATTTTAGTCATTTATATACATATGCATCAGTTTGTACTTAATTTGTCTTCTTTTATTTCAAGGGTGTGATTACTTTAGAGTCCCTTGGTAAAAGGGGTTATCGAGTACCTCCTTCAGGAACAATACAAGTGGTATGTGTTTTATAGTCTACAATTGCAATAATCATTCTCTCACATACATATAGAACTTAGCCCTTTCTCCTGCTACTGCTGCTGCAACAACTTTGGTAAGTAACAGTGGGGCTGCAGCTTTGTTTGGAGTTTCCATGCTCTGCCCCAGGAATGACCCATTTGGGGACCTCCCCAAAAGGAAAGCATTAATAAGCTAATCAAGGTGAATGCATAACTTAAATAGAGCTATTTTCAAATAATTAGAACCTAACATTACCTTTGCCTTCTATTCATTATAATAAGCCATATGGAGATTTATCTGTTTAAAAGGAGGCCCCAAATATTATAGTGCTTTGACAGGAAGACTTGGGAAACAAAATTGTATTATCTCTACTATAATGACATAACATTGATCTAATACAATGAATACTCCACGTAGAAATAAATGTTTAGTCTGCAGATGTCAGGGCAGAGAAAGCATCATTCCTTTAGTCTGGGTGTTGATCATATTTTGGCTCAGGAGAGACTGTCTAGCCCAGTAGAGTTCTTTTATTCTCCCTGATCTAGGGTTCTCAGAAACATAATGTGATAGCAAGGCCAGTTTGCAATTGAGTTTATCTCCAAGCCTGATCCAGGATACTCCAAGCCCTCAAATCTTTTATGGAGTTTACAGACTAAAATGTCTAACCAAGGCTGGTTCCTTGCACTCAAGATCTGGTCTAGACCAACAAGGCTTTTTATGACCTTTGGCCTCAATGTATTCAGTGTTCTGTCAAACTTATCACCATTGTTCCAATATTGCAAGGAGTCTATATGTTTGTTGATTTCATATCTCACAAGAATGAAACATAGTACTATGCATTGTGTGCGTTTACTAAGGAAGAATCACTGCATATTAAAGGATGATTTTTATATAAAATGAATTTCTTGAACTAAAGGAGTGTTAATCTTCTGTTCTTTTGCCCGTGAGAAAGTGTGGGTCACTGGAAAACTGTGAATAATTAACCCAGAGGCAGCATATTCACCTTTTGTTTTGGAGATAACCAATGTTAGTGGTTAATTTTAGAGATGAAATTTGGATATGTCTTTCATTCCTTACATGATTTAATAATGTATAATCATGGTTAAATTCCTGGCTTGGTAGATGTTATGGTTGTTAAATGTATTAGCCTTAATCTTAAGACTCACTAGATTGCAAAATTTGGATCATAATATTGATATATTTCTCATTTTGATTCAGTGAGTGATGTCCAGTGCCACGGATGAGCTTCTGAAAGCATGGGCACCAAGTTACCTATTGATGTGTTGGTAATTTGGTTAAAGTCAGATCAGCAGCTTGGGGTTTTGTTTAAAAACTAGTACTTTTAAAAATGACATTCTTTCAATTATTAATAGCCAAGTACCAATTGAATAATTTCAGTTTTCACAAAGGATACATATTATTTTCTATAATAATATTGATGATTTAAAAAAAAGAAGCCTAGCTGGGGGTGGTAGCTGGTACCTGTAATCACAGCAACTCAGGAGACTGAGGCAGGAGGATTGCAAGTTTGAATCCAACTTGGGCAACTTAGTAAGATCCTGTCTCAAAATAAAATTTAAAATTTAAAGGGCTGGAGATATAGCTCAGAGGTAGAGCACCCCTGGGTTCAATGCCCAGTAAGGCAAAAAAAAAAAAAAAATTGCCTAGTGTCACTGCAAATTTTGAAACAATTCCAAGTCTGAGAACATAAAGTATTATTTAGCCTGCTTCAGATCTCATAATAATGAGCTTTATTTTCTAAACTTGAAAAAAAATTTCACATAGAAAAGTCTCTCCTTTGAGCATTTATTTTTAATTTTACAATAACTATAGATACCTAAGATATCAAAAATTCTGGTTTTACTGAACTAGTATTTTTTATTTTAAAAATTCAATTAACTCACCATTAAAATGTGAGAAAAATTCCACTTTGTGAATTTTGCAATTGATAGTCTCCAGAGAATCTAATGTTTGAAATAATTGAAGTAGAATATTTTAACAACCAGTAAGGGTATATTTTTCTTAAGCTAGTGGAACTATCTGAAAATATGAACAAGGATAAGTTATATATTGTTTATTTCTAATATGAAATTTGTAACTAAAGATTTTATTACAGGAATTTATATTATTGTGAAATAAAAAATTAAATTGAACCTTTAAAAGAGCATTAAATATTATTTTGTAAACTTTCAAAATTTTATTACTTTCATCCCTGAAACTGAATTATATACAGTGGGGATTAAATTATTATTAAAAAAACAATTTAATTATTGGATAATAATTCTGAGTCACATTAACAAATCACTGTTTTTAAAGAATAATTTTTATATTGTTTCTTCAGACCTTATTTAATCCTAATAAGACTGTGGTGAAGATGTTTGTTGTGATATATGACTTGCGAGATATGCCAGCCAATCATCAGACATTCCTACGACAAAGAACTTTTTCTGTACCTGTTAAACAAGACATGAAGAAAAGTATTAATAAAGAGAACATCCGACAGACAGAAGAACGGTTATTACGCTACCTCATACATTTGAGGTAATGTTTCAAATTAATATATGTTACTTTAAGACAATTCTAAACTTTTTTTAGCTTTTTTTTTTTTTTAATTATACTCCTTGGATTTTGCTTAGCATGGGAACTCTTGATGATTGCCAAGATATAGAAAGTACATGGTATACTACCCTGCAGTCATTACTTATGGAATTTATAGCTGTTCAACATGAAATAGTTTGTTAAAACAATTCAAATATATCTGAGGCAGTGAAACACATTTTTTAAACCAATGATGTTCTACAGAAATGTGATTTGAGCTATCTACATAGTTCTATATTTTTCAGTAGCCACATCAAAAAATAGTAATGAGCAGGTAAAATTAATATTTTTTTAGCCTATCATATCCAAATGTTATAATTTGAATATATAATTTATATAAAAACATTTTAAATGCCTGTGTTTTACTAAATCCTTAAAATCAAGGATATATTTTATCAAAGCACAACTCAAGTTTGTGAATTAGCCACATTGCAAGTGCTCAATAGCAACATGTGGCTAGAAGCTACTGTATTGGACAGAGAAGTTCTTATACTACATTCACTTGTTCAAAATTATTTGTGTGCCAGGAATACTTCTAGACACTAGGGAAATAGAAGGAACAAAATCTTTGCAATCATAGAGTTTATATTCTAATGATTCCATCAGAAATATCTTTTCCTGGTGAGGCTCAACTCAGGAGAATTACAAGTTTGAGGCTAACCTGGGCAACTTAAGACTATCTTTGAGAAAAAAAGGCTGGGAGATCTGGATTCAACCCCAAATACAAGAAAGAAAGAAAGGAGAGAGAGGGAGGGAGGGAGGAAGAGAGAGAGGAGAAGAGAGAAAAAAAAAGAGGAAGGAAGAAAGGAAGGGAGGGAGGGAAGAAAGGAAAGAAAGGAAGGAGAGAGAAAGGAAGAAGAAATTTCTTATAACTTTTACTGCCCAACTCATACTTCTAGGTTGTGAGAGGTCATTTTTTTACCCTTCTGTTTCAAGTTGCCATCATCCAGGGATAAGGTCTTTGTCCCTGAAATCCTAATGTAGTTCTCAGAACCATGAACAAATCAGTTGATTAAGAGAGGGCTCAGTAGCCTTTTCCCCATAATTCTGTTTCTAGTACCTGAAAGTTTTCAGTCATGTTCATGACATTCATTGTATACTTATTCCTTACTATAAGGAGCTTTATTCATCATGAGTCACCTTTATTCTAGGGTTCAAGCAGAGGGCTTTTTTATTCTGTAACTTGTGGTGAACACCAGCTTTCTTCAATGTATATATCAGCCTTGGAATTGGTGACCTGGGGTGAATAAGGAGTGAGCTGTTCATGCAAGTCCCATACTTGGAAAAGTCTATTAATTGTTCCCCCTCAAACTGCTTATAATTGGTTTTCTCATCTCTGCCTACTGTTCTGCCTCCAAAGACACATTGAACCAGCACAATGTATTTAAACCCAGCCTGATACTGCCTGATATGAACCTCATAGGAAATGTTACATACATTGTGGTAATGAGAAATCTACCAAAAAACAAACATTTTTTACAAAGACAAATGTTAAAAAGTAGCAGACCGTGAGACCATTTCCCAGCCCAACCTAGGAAAAGATTTAACTCTGATTGAACTTCCATTTGACACCATTCCTCTAAGGGGTTTTTGTTTTCTTTTTATAGGGCTGCAGATTAAACCCAGGACCTCACATATGCTGGGCAAGCACTCTACCATTAAGCCCTTAGTCCACTCTTGAAGTTTAACAACCTTAGCTACTTGTAGTAACATTTGCCAGAATAAAAACCAGTTGCCTCTTTTTTTTATAATCCCCACATTATAACCAGATACTGTAAATGCTATACAGAAATCTCTTTGGGAAAAAAAATGGTGTACTTTGCAAAGCTTATTACCATGTTCTACTTCAGATAGGGAAAGTGAAAGACTTCAGAAAAAAATGAATGTATGAGCCAGAGTTATGCTTTGACATACACATCTAAGCACCAGTTCTTTCCACCAGTTTAGGAGTAAAATCCACAAACCCAGAGGGTGTTTCTGCTATGCTGAGGAGAAACAAAGAAAAATTAGCACTACTGGGTGTATTGGTCTGTCTGCTGAGTAAGTTTATGTAATTAAATACTACAGTCCTTTTTACTGTGCAACACAGTACTAGCAGGGAATAGAAACATTTTCAAATTCAGTTTCAATAGCCATTTTCATGTCACTTTGACTTTTAAAAATATGTATTTTTGTCGTTGTTGTAGATGGACACAATACCTTTATTTATGTGGTGCTGAGGATCAAACCCAGTGCCTCACACATGCCAGACAAGTGCTCTACCACAGAGCTACTGCCCCAGCCCTCACTTTGACTTTTGATGATGGTTAGGTTTTATTTAGCTGGCTAATGCTAATAATATGAGTTCTTTTTTAACTTGGGATTATTTTGCAAATTTGAATCCATTTTGATTTGTACCAAATTGTGGGAGGATAAGTTGTATGAAATGGGTTAATCTGTGTTGCTAGAAGATGTTAGAACTGGAAAGCCTAAAGTATTATCATTAGCTCATGTAAACTGAAATATAACACTGTAAGTGAGGAAAGGTTCATGTGTTATGAAATCAGGGAGGGAAAATAAGACTATATTCAAAACCCAGACTCACAGGAAGCATCTCAGGCATTGTCAGAGAGACTAGGAATACAGAGTATTCAAGGGGTAGAAGCACATGCTTTGACAATTTAAGACATTAAATATCTGAAAAAGCATTATTGTAGTATAGTAGCAAGATTAATTCTTCCTACTTTCGAATTGTAATTACTGAAGTTTGTTTTAAAGACTCATTCCCTGAAATGATTGATCTTTTGTTTATTTGTTTAGGTTCCAGAGTTCTAAATCTGGAAAGATCTACCTCCATAGAGATGTACGGCTCCTATTCTCTAGAAAGTCAATGGAGGTCGACAGCGGTGCTGCGTATGAACTCAAATCTTACACTGAATCGCCAACAAACCCTCAGTTTTCACCAAGATGTTGATAAGGAGTGACAGTTTAAGCATACACTCGGTACCCAAGTTTGAAAGTAAAAAGTAGCATAGAATGGTGTGTACCAAATTAACAAATCGGGAGAGTGGATCCTCTCCTGTTATCCTGGACCAGTTTTTATTAAAGGATTCCTGAAATGAGATCTATATATTCCAAGTAGACTGGAAAACTCATGTCCTAATCTTTTTTGTACTGTTGAAACCACTTCATTGGACATGTTGCAATAGCAAAATCCCCAGTTAGATTAGTGTTTACACATTTTATTTCTCAGTTATTTAATATTTAATGTTTCCTTAATGCTCAAGTGATGTTTGTCTCTAGTGTTCTAATGTAGCACAAATCCTATGTAAAATCATACTATGTATTTTTGACATTAATGTTGAAATCTGAAATATATGCACAAGTCTTTAATTTTGTGTGACGTGTTTTAAGTGCTATTCATTTAAACTATTGAAAATGAGAATGAAATGTTGAGCTTCTTTAAGATTAACGCACTATGCAAGCATGTGTACTTTTTATATCTCTCAAGTTTAGTTTTTACAATACCCCATTCAGGTTGCTGTCTCACTTAGTAATCCTTTAACATGCTGTGTTGGCAGTGCAGTGAGGATCAAGCTGCTTCCCATTCCCCTTGCAAGTTCAGATCATCATGCCCATTCATATTCCTTTTAGAATTCCTTGTCCCCCAAACGGTTCTATTTTTCCTTAATCACTACTGTAGAAGCTTTACATTAAATTGCTGTCCCAGGCTAGATAATTTTCTCAAATTGTTAATATGTACTTTGAAAACAAATTAGTATTTATATTGTAAATATATGCAAAAAAAAAAACTAAAAACGTGTATTTGGCTTTTATTTTTACATGAGATATTTATGTGATTGGGTGAATTAGCCATCAGGCAATTTCCATTCTACCTCTACATCTGCCTTCTAGAGAAGGGGGAAGATGTCTTGAGTCTTGTCCCAACTTGTCATTTCTTTGTTGGGTCAAAACAGAAGGCTGTTGGGAACTGGAAACACCACCAAGCAAGGAAAATTGACTGAAACCTTCTCACACTCTTAGAAAAAAACAGTGTTTCTAGATTTTTGTGGTGAGATAGTGGGTGACAACAGATTAGATAATAAGGCAAAAATACTGGAAGTGCCAACAGAACTCTATGACTACAGTTTATACCACTCAAGTAGGCCAGACCCAATAGACCAGGGAAGTCTAGAATCTGGCAAGAAGTCTGGAATTGGTAGGGAGGAAACCCTTTACTTTGAGATTACTAGACAGAATACTTCAGAAACTCTGGCCAGGTAATTAATATGTAGTTAGAGACTGTGGAATAGGAAAAAGAAGCCTCATATAAATTTCTTTTAAAATACCAGTTAAAAAAAGAAAGACTACTTATATTCCATGAAGGTTAAATAATTTCAGTACAAATTTATAAAGATTTGTTGTTTTTATACTTCAGACTCTTTAAAAAGAATGTGGAACTTGATGGCAGTCTAAGCTCTAATGGTATCTAATAGAATTGATTCCAGAAATCCCCTAACCTTACTAGCTAGGTGTGTGTGATTGAAAAAATGGGATGAAAGTATCATTAATGTTCCTTCTCTTCTTAAATTCTATGATGTAATTCTCTTTTTCCATATTTTGATTGGTGCATTATAATTATACATAATAGTGGAATTTGTTGTTACATATCTGTACCTGCACATATAATTTGGCCAATATTGTCCCACAGTATTTCCCTTTTCTCCCCCTCCTCCTTCTCCCTGGTCCGTTTCCTCTACTTACTGATATCTTTTTGCTTTTCATAAGTTTACCGCCCCCACACACACCTACACCTGTCTTTTTCTTTTTCCTCTCTAGCTTCCATATTTGAGAAAAAAACCCATGACACTTGACTTTCTGAGTTTGGCTTATTTTACCTAACAATGCTCTCTCAAGTTCCATCCATTTTCTTGCAAATGACATAATTTTATTCTTTATGGATGAATAAAATCCAATTGTGTATATATACCACATTTTCTTTATCCACTCATCCATCGATGGACACCTAGGCTGGTTCCATAGTTTGGCTATTGTGAATTGTGCTGCTCTAAACATAGGTATGCATGTATCACTACTGCATGCTGAAATCTCAGTATAGTTTTGATTTACATTTCTCTAATTGCTAAAGATGTTGAATATGTTTTCATGCATTTGCTAGTCATTATATTTCTTCATTCTTCTCTTTACTAGGCAATATATAGTAGTTCTTGGGGCTGGGGAGATAGCTCAGTCGGTAGAGTGCTTGCCTTGTAAGCACAAGGCCCTGGGTTCGATCCCCAGCACCCAAAAAAAAAAAAAATATATATAGTAGTTCTTATTCTTTCTAGTTTGATTTTTTTTTTTAAAAGACAGGCTTTTTTAGTACATTACCCAGGCTGACCTCAAACTTACAGCCTCCTGTCTTAGCCTCCCAAGTAGCTGGGATTGCAGGAACTTGCCACTGTACCTGTTTTTTTGTTTCAGTGTTGGAGATTGAACCCAGGGCCTTGTGCATGCTTAGGCAAGCACTCTACCACTAAATCACATCCCCAGTTGTAATTCTTAAATATTTCAATAAATATATCTAGACTTCTTATATATTTGGAAAAAGTCAGTCTTGATTATATTATTGCTTCTTTGATTTCTCCAGTGATGTTTTTCTCAAAATTAGTACCTTTGTGCAAGTATCTTTTTGTGTCTACCACAGGCAGTCTTTTTTTTTTTTCTAATAGGGTACGCATGACAATGCATTTTGATACATTGTACACAAATGGAGCATATCTTCTCATTCCTCTGGCTGAGGAATGTGGTGTGCTGAGTCACACAGTAGTATAATCCACAGGAAGTGTTGCCAGAATTCTTTCTAGTACATGGTTTTCCAACCTTTCTGAGCTTTTTTAGACAATTGATTGCTTTAGTCTATTTTCTGTTACTAATAACACAATGCCATCATGTGGGTAAGTTTTGAAGAATAGTGTTTTTTTTTGGCTGACAGTCCTAAAGGTGCAAGGTCAAGGGACTACATCGGGTGATGGCCTTCTGCTAGCAGAGTCCTGGTATGCACAACCAGAGACAGGGAGTGTGTGTGTGCATGTGTGTATATATTTCTTTTCTGTTCTCTCTCATAAAGACACTGGGATTCAATCATGGGGGCTCTACCCTCATAAATTCTAATCACCTCCCAAAGACCACCATCTCTAAACACCATATTTGAATTAAGTTTCTACCTTTGTACTACCTTGCAAGGGCATTATACTTCAAATACCTCAAGTCTTGGGGGATACACTCAAATCATATCCAAATCATATCATTGATTGAACATCTGGGTGTATCTTACATTCTTCCTTGTAAGTTTGTAAAAAGGAAGCATATGTTGACATTTTATCCCTTTTCTTCTTGGGGCCATTTTTTAAAATTCTTTTTAGTTATACATGACAATATAGTTTGACATATCATACACACATGGAGTATAATTTCCCATTCTTGTGTTTGTAAATGATGTGGAGTTACACTGGTCATATAGTCATATATGACCTTAGGAAAGTTATGTTCAATTCATTCTGTCTTTACCATTCCCATTTCCTCTTCCCTTCAGCCCCCCATCCAATCGGTGAAGCTCTATTCCCCCACCCCCGCCCCTGACTATTGTGAGTCAGCATTCCCACATCAGAGAGAACCATTGCCTTTGGTTATTTTGGATTGGCTTATTTCACTTAGCATAATGGTCTCCAGTTCTATCAATTTTCCAGCAAATGCCATAATTTCATTTTTCTTTATGGCAGAGTAATTAATATTCCATTGTGTATAGATACTACATTTTCTTTATCCATTGATCTGTCAAAGGGCACCTAGGTTGGTTCCATAGCTTAGCTATTGTGAATTGAGTTGCTCTGAACATTGGTAGCTGTGTCACTATACTATGCTGATTATAAGTCCTTTTGAGTATATACTGAGGGAGTGGGAGTACATGGTTTTCAGTGGGTCAAATGGTGGTTCCATTACAAGTTTTCTAAGTAATCTCCATACTGCTTTCCAAAATAGTTGCATCAATTTGCAGTCCCACCTTCAATGTATGAGTGTACCTTTTTCTTGAGGCCATTTTTTGCCCATGATTTTCCTCTGTGAGGTGTAGTCATCCGGCTTCTGTCTGTCCTCACAGACTCTAGTATTCTCTCCCCTGGTTATTTTTCTGTATTTATATTAGAAAATTATATATCTAGATTATGTCACAGGAGAGTGATATGCAGATAGAGATACCAGCAGCAACCAACATTGCTACCAAGGGTAGATAATAGAGATCCCATTTTTTGCAGGTTTACTTGGCAGTTTTGAAGATTTATAAAATGAGTCATAAAGAATAACTCCTTTCAAAAAGGAACTGTAGGGGCTGGGGTTGTAGCTTAGTGGTAGAGCGCTTGCCTAATGTGTGAGGCACTGGGTTCGATCCTCGGCACCACATAAAAATAAATAAAATAAAGGTATTGTGTCCATTCACAACTAAAAATTATTTTTTAAAAAAAGGAACTATAGGTCACAAATAGCTTGCAAATGTTCTTAGAGTTTTTTTTTTAGATGGGAATGCTAAAATCTATTGTGATAATGAAAAAAAAATTATTCATAACCGATGAAATGGGAACTAACTGTAAGACGTTCAACAGAAGGTTTCCACTCCTGACATTTTTCCCACCAGAATTCTGTTGATCCAAAAGATATGAAGAAGGGAAAAATTTCTCCTTCAAAGCTTTTATCTTTGGAACCACCACTCTTTCCTATTTAGTTTTGTCAATGAAGCAACTGTTCTCCTTTAACTTAATTTTTTAAAAAAATCACATAATGTTTACTTTTTAAAATTTCTCACTGTATTAGTATATAAAATTAGTGTGAAAGTTCCCCTCCCTCTTGTCTGCTCATGTAGCTACTACTTCTCAGGGGTGATAACTTGAAATTCTGGTATACAACTCACTACATAGTCCAAAACCAAGCACGGGATCAGTCAACTTTTCAGAATGGTAGGAATTCATCTTTGTGCCTAAGACTATCCCTACATGACATTGAAATCAGCCTATTCTATTCCATCATGAATAATCTCGAAGAGATATGTCTGAAACTTGGACACTGGGAAGAGGAAGAGAATTCATTCAAGTGGCATTGCAGGCCACTTAACCCTTAAAACCATACTTCAGCAAGGTAATGGATATTCAAGAAAAGGAGGCTTGAAGCTTGCCCAAGGTTACACTGATGGTTTGTAGAAGAACCAGGATTCAAATGTAGGTTAAAGCTTGTATCTCTTTCATTCTATGATACTGGCATTTTGCTCTTTTTCTATTGTTTTTCCACAAGAAATACACTTTTCATCAACATTCTTATAATCAAGTTTATAATTCAGTTATGCGTAAGCTAATGCATACTAATCATGGGAAAAATGAAAAATGACCTTGATTTATAAAACAACAACATAAGAAACACTTTAGGAAGATGTCCTGTAGCAACTCATAGGCTATTCAACTTAGTATACTGCCAGGAAGTATATAAATGCAGTTGAGAGAAGTTTTCAAAATGTATAATTCTGCTATAGCAACTAATCTTCAAAAAGATCCCTAATCTTTTAAAAGTTTTTATATACCCAACCAAATTCCAAGCCAAGAACAGATTTTCTGTATGTATGCATCAGAATCACCAGAGGGAGCTTTAGTAAAAGCATCAGTTCTTGGAGTTTACCATTGAATCTCTGTTAAGGAGGTTTCTCAGTGATTCAAAAAAATTCCTGTGGCTAATTATTTTAAATTAGGCATTCAGTTCCTCAACTGTACTAATTATATTTCAAATGCTTAACAGCAATATTATGGCTTAGTGGCTACTATTAGCACAGATATAGAATATTTCCATCATCACAGAAAGTGCTATTAGATAGCCTTGATCTAGCTGACAGCTGAAGATAACAAGGTGGGAGGTGATCTTATGAAAGTGTAGCATTAGATTCAAAGACAAAACTGTCAGAATCCGTTCATTAAAAGGTATGTAAAGACTCAACAAAGGAGATTAAGAAGGAACATTAGAGAGAGAGAGAATAATGAGAGAATAATCTTCTAGGGGTGAAGAGAACTTTAAAAAGCAGAGTATTTGGGATCAGCACAGTTTTAAACATGAAGACACCTGACCAAAGTAGTATTACTTGTGGAAAATGGCTCCCCAGACAAGTTCCCACAATGAGGTACTGTACTTGGTGAATTCTCCATTTGCCCAAAGTTCATCCCCCAGAAATTCAAAATTTTACTCTTGTGAGTGTCACTATCTTTCAGAAGTAGATTTTCCATGGTCACACATACCAATTTTCTGTATGTGTGTTGTCTGTTATTTTAACTAAGGATCACAAATACAGGATATAGACATATATTCCAGAATGTCAGTTTATTAATAGCAATCTACTTACTGTTAGATGCTCTACTTAGACTAACAAGTGCATTTACCTTTCTCTCTATAGTTTTGCTTAAAGGCAAATTTTCAGTAGGTTACTTTATATGGTAGGATAATATATGTAGTTGATCTTATGGAGTTTCTTAGCTGACCCAGCTTGAAACATTCTCAAGGAATAGCTTTGTCAAAGAGTAGGCCTGTGGAATCCTTTTATTTTATTCAAGTTGCATCCCAGTAGAATTCTTCCTTTCTGAGATTCTATACTCTGGTTTAATTATATATATATATATATATATATATATATATATATATATAAAATATATATTTATATATTATATATATAAATTTATTTATTTACCTTGGGTTGTAGGTGGACACAATACCTTTGTTATATTTATGTGGTGCTGAGAATGGAACCCAGGCCTCAGGCCTGCTAGGTGAGCCCTCTACCACTGAGCCACAACCTTAGTCCCACCTGGTTGAATTTTGATGGTTTCCAAATTCCTTATCCAGTCACATAATGATTTGGTCGCTCACCCAGAATTTCATCATCTTTGCCTTTTTACTACTAAGAATGCAATCTTGTCCCCAAGTTTCTAGGGGACCACCATGTACTGACAGCGGCTATTCAGATGTCAAGTAGAAAGAGGATTAAATATAAAGCTACAGGATTTGGCAATTAAGAAAACTGGGGGAATTCGATGCCGGTATTTTCATTAAAGATGTGGGAATGACCAAACGAATTCATACGTTATTTATTGAATAGAAAATGTTGAGGTCTCAAAGGGTCTAAAATGAAATACGAATAAATACAGACAAGGTCCCTTCCCTTCTGGTGTGGCTTATCTGAACAGGAAAGGTGGCATTTAACATTAGAGTTACTCTCCAGACTTGGGGTAGCCTAATTTAAGGGGCGGATCTGACCTAGGGTGGAGGCTCAGGAGAAGGGTTCCGCTGAGGCAGGGACGCAGGACTGGCGATTTGAAGGACGAGCGGTGTTAAGGAGACATACGTATAACTATGTGGTGCCCGCATGTGGCCGCAGAAGGGAGAGCGCAGGGAGACCGGGAGAGGCTGGGAGGTGGAAACAGAAAGGCTCCCGGAACAGAGCGGCTCGGAGTAGGCAGCAAAGGGCGGGGAGACAGGGCTCCACTTACACACTACAATTCCCAGGAAGCATCCGGCCGCCTCCAACGGATGTGAGGTAGGGCGCGAGCCGCGACCTTTGAAGGAAAGAGGAAGTGCTCGGTCGTCGCGGAGCCGGAGGAGTGGGGCTAGGCAGGTACGGTGCGGCGCGGCGCGGCTCGGCGCGGGAGGGGTGTGCGGGCCACGGCGGCCGGGGGCGGCGGCCGGCGGGACGCTAGAGGATCGTGTCGTCACAAGGCTGCGGGCTCCGTAGAGGGCGGCGGCGACCCGGGCGGGCGCCGGGAGAACTAGGCGGGAGGCGGGCGGGCCTAAGGCGGCGGCAGCGGCCGGGCGGCCTCGGCCACCCGGTAATCGCATCTTTTCCTGGCGTCTTGTCTGCAGAGGGAGCGCTATGTCCGCGGAAGTCCCCGAGGCCGCCTCGGCGGAGGAGCAGAAGGTGAGTGCGCGCGGGGCGCGGCGGGCCTGCTGCGGCCGCGTGCAGAGGGTGCGCCCCGAGCCCGGCCCTCGGCTGCCGGGCCCCACACCCAAGACCGGCTCCCCGACCTGGATGGGCGCCAGAGGGCTGGGCGTTGGAACACTCTCCGCGTCTTTCCTGAGACCTCGGTGTGTCTGTTTTCATTACTTAAAAACACGGGAGGGCTCAAGACTCGATGCTTACACTTGGAACCTGAGTTTTCCTGCAGGCTTCACTTTGCTTCGGAAGTTTCCTTTTCCCGCCGAAGCATTCAACAACCTGTGTTGTTAGCGTGCGAGCAACTCCAGAGGCGGCACCTAGGATTTGGGCTGGGATGTAGGCTTGCGTTGGGATTTCAGGTCCAACCCTTGTGAGCCGTTTAAAACTCTTTGGACTGCATTTTCCTCTTCTGCAAAGTCACATTGATCGTTCTTGTTTCCTACGCTTGTTGTGAGGCCCAAAATGGGGAAAGACACATAGTATGTAGCTCAAAAATATTAGCCAGTAGGGGTGGCATATGATACTTAACCAAAACTCCAAAGGTTGAAGTTTTAAAATTTTTGTTTACTTAGTCAATCAGGTTTTTAATGGAAACACAGGAATATTTTGTAAACTAATTAAAAATTTTTTTTTTGTCTCCTGGATCCAGATTTCAGTTGTAAACTAATTTGTAGTATCTTTCTGATGTAGGGAAATACATTGGGAATACCGACTATGATTCAGGTTATAAAACCTTTATTTACCTGGATTAGCGCCTGCCCCTTCCATTAGGATATTTCTGCTGTCTGCCTTCCTGGGTGTATATGACTGGCTAAGAAATGAGACAGTCCATGGAATCTTGTTTCCTGAATTGTTTATGGAGAGTTACCAACTATTTTTCTTAAAAATCAAGCTGCATTTCCATAAATAGGATTTGGGTCGAATAAACTCTTGAACTTTATAAGTGCTTAATGTTGCACTCATACCCCTACCCTAATCAGTTTGGAAATTAGTTTGAACCAATTTGGTTCTATGTGTTCTGGACCGTGTTAAATTTTCCTGAATTGGATAGTTCTGTTAATGATGTTACTTGTAAAGTAATTGAAGAAAAGTAAGAAGACAGCAATAGCATAAATAATAGGACAAGTTACATTATTTTGGAAAATTCCAGTGAAAGTGATTGGATTTTTTCACTTTGAAAAAAAAAGATGGACTTTTTAATTTTAAAAAGCTGCATAGCTTAAGGATTAGTCTTAACAGTAATTTTAAATATAGCATATTTATTATAAAATATTGTGTTCATTATTGATTAAGATTTAGAAACTCACAAAATAATAAATTAAAAATAACAAACCAGTGTCTATAGTGGCATTTTAAATACTATACTCAAACTCAGTTTTGACTTCTGGTACACAGTAGTGTTCTAGGTTATCTTCTTTGATAAGATCTGTTAGTTTGTTGCTTAAATGTGAAGAATTGACTTCTGCAGTGTAAATGCTTTTAATCTGAACAGCCTCATATATCTCCTAACAATATTAAGGATAGTTTGAATGTTTTATCTTAATGATTGTCTACATTAAGCATTTATTTCAGGTCCTTTGGTTTTAGCTGCTGTCATTAATACCAACCAAAGTCTTTTGGGAATACAATGTCCCTTCTTGAAGATTGGCTGTGGATATTAAGTGCTTGTGGCATAGATACTATCCCTAAACAGGAGGAAAATGTGCAAAGTCACTTCTCTGTTCCTGTGAGCCAAATCACCTGTTTCTTCTCTCTGGAAGAACAGTTAGATGACCTAAAAAATTGGGTTATTGTTCATGTACCCAGTTGACCTTTCAATTAAAGCCAAAGTATTCAGCTGAAAATACTTTTTAACGATTCTGTAGTAGATTAGCCTATTGCCTCAGAAAAATTTAAGAGCTGAACTCTGCATAGATTAAGAGCCAACCCAATATTTCTTACTTTGAGTAGCGTGGCACCCACATTAAGAAAAGAACAATCGGATTCCTGTTTTTTATTGGGGTATCAGTTCAACATCCACAAAAGACAATTATAAATTACTAACTTTTAACTTTTACACCACTCTGAAGCCAAACAAAACCAGTCTAAATTATTAATTCATTGTGGCTGGTGTTTTCTGAAACTAAAATGTCTAATGTATTTAGTATATGGTAGCAGTTATTAAAGTGCAGGGACCTTTTGAGGATGGGAAGTTGACTGTCCCCTGGGATATGTGATGATTCAGTTCTTTTTTCTTAGGTCATTTAACTCTCTACCGTCACAGATAAATTTATGTATTAAATTCAGTTCCATTCTTTGATTGTTATCCTGGACAGTTGCAGTAGTCTGCTGAATCTCTGTCTGAGGAAAATTCTGATACTGAAGCCCTGACAGTACTTAGACATGAAATGTCAATTCAATGCCTGGATATACTTACATTTTTCTTTCAGATTACCATCAAAGTGAAAATAAGACTTTTAAAAGTCTTAAGAAGAGAACTAATGAATCTGTCTTCTGTAAATTCCACTTTTAATAACACTAAGCTGAGAGAGACTTGTGTGACCTCATGAGCACCTTAAACTCAAGGTCCCTGGTTTCTTTCTCTTCTGTAGTACCTAGTAAAATGGTTAGCATTTTCAGAAATTGTTGCTTGATTGAGTTATCCTCAGAACTTTTCTCTTGAAACTATAGCCACAGTACTGCTCCAACTAGCACTCCCAATGGCAGTGCTAGTACTACAGTGAAAAAAAAAAAAAAAAAAAAAGAGGGATAGATGATGGTAAAACAGCATAAAAAGCTTAAATCCACTTTAGAAATCTGAACAACACTGAAACTCTGTGTGTGTGTGTGTGTGTGTGTGTGTCAACTTTTAAATTTTTTAAAGGATCTTAAGAGCAAGTTTTCTAGAGGTTATGTTCATCAAACAGATTTTTTTTTGGAAAGGGTAACTATAAGAGCTTTCAACTGAAATATATCTGTCATTTAAAAGATACACTTTTTCTTTTGTGCATGATAGAAGAAGAGAATTATTATTTAAATTGTGGTTATGTGCTGCATAACAAGGATTCCTTATAAATCCTTGATTCCTATTTCAGCTCTAGATTCTCCCAAAGGCAGCCTAGGATTGTGGGATGGAGCTAGATCACGTGTTAGAGAACTAAGGTTCACTCTTATACCACTTGACTGGGTGACCTTGGACAAGTCCTGTAACTTACTGAGGTCTCTGGGTTTCTTCATGTGTACATTGGGAGCAAGTTTCTACTGTATACATCACAGGAAGAAGTTCAGCCTTATCTGCCTGGTATTCAAACTTCTTTCATCATATTTTCTTCCATAACTCCTCTTCATGCCTACAGGGTTCTGCTAGGCCAAACTTTTCTGGACACTTCCTTCATGCATAGACAGACTCTTCTTGCCCAACTCTGTGTGTCAAAATTCTGAGTACCTTTGCATCCCCATAGCTTCTAATTTAGGGTCTTGCATGCAGCAGATGGGTTTGGTTTGGTTTGGTTTGGTTTTAATCAGAGTTGGGTTTGGTTACATGTGACAGGAAAATGAAAATAATAATAGTTTAAAGAAGACATGTTATTTCTCTCTCGTGCCTAAGATAGCAAAGACTAGCCCAGGACTAGGAGTATGACTCAAGGTGTTAGGACTCATGTCTTGCAACCAGGGCAGAGGACAAAGAGGGCAAATGATGTATTCTCTTCCCTCAGGGAAGCATCTTGGATGCTACACATGACAATTCTCCTTATATTTTCTTGACTAGAATTTAGTCACATGGTCATGCCTAGCTGCAAGGGATGCTGGAAAATATAATTTTTAACTAGTTATATTGATAATATAATGAGTAAAACTGATAGTGAAGAGTAGAATGGATATTTAAGCACCCATATACCCATATATATATGTAATGTGCCACATAATACATTTTGGCCAACAGTGAAACCTATATGATGGTACCATATGATTATATCATTTAGTGACACAACTGTCTTAATTTTTGTAAGCACACTCTGATGTTTGCACAGTGGTAAAATTGCCTAACCATGCATTTCTCACCCCATCCCCATAGTTAAGTGATACACGACTGTTTCCATATGTCAACAGTAAATAGTGGATATAAATTGCTCTTTTCCCCCCCAGGTTTTAAAAAAATTGCAGTTAATGTTGGTATTTTCTAAATGACTTTTAAAAAAAAAATTTTTTTTTTTTTTGGGTGCTGGGGATCGAACCCAGGGCCTTGTGCTTACAAGGCAAGCACTCTACTGACTGAGCTATCTCCCCAGCCCCCCCCAAAAAATATTTTATTAGTTGTTGATGAACCTTTATTTTATTTACTTATTTATGTGTGGTGCTGGGAATCAAACCCAGAGCCTTACATAAGCTAGGCAAGTACTCTACCACTGAACCAGAACCCCAGCCCCAATGTTGATATTTTTGTGGGGCTTTTTTGATAACAGTCTTTGGTCACTAAAAGTCTTAAGGTTCAAAGTGATTGTTACATGCTAGTTTGGTCTGTGTATAGCAAGTTAAGTCTAGAGGTGAACCTTGGGAAATTTTTAAATGTTTTTCTTAGCTGTCTTAGCAGTTCAGTATAACAGTCTATAGGTTTGCTTCTGTTATTTATGCAAGTACTTTCCCAACTCCTATTCCTAAACTTGTGGGTTCTATTATAACATGAAATATTCTCCAAATAAACTGGTGATGAGCCTATCAAATGTATAAAAAATTTCTTAGCTTTAAGGAAACAATTGAAAAGTACATTGTACTTGTTCATTCAATAGACTTCTACCCTAGGCAAGCAGTAAAGACTTAAGACAAAAGTAATTTTCTATAGAGGTTGAGAAGAGAGTATTGGTACCTTTCTGGCAATATCCCAAAAGATTTGGACTTTCATTAATCCTTTCTATTTATTCATCTGTCAGTGCATCAGTGAACATATTGCTGAGCAAGTAAGAGGAGAACTTGCTAAGAGTGGCCAGATTTTTATTGCTGATTCTATGTAACTTCTATTGAAGACTGAAAAACTTCCATTGTTCAGAAGTAATCATCAGTCCATAGTAGAATATAAAATAATCCTTACTTATTTGAGTGTCTTTGTTAGATGTATTTATTACTTACATCCCATTAACAGAAAGGATTTCTAATGTATCTTGATAGTATAATTCATAAACATACATGTGCTTAACATTGATAAATGTCAGATCTTGTACTAGGTATAGAGTGTACAAAGAAAATTCTTTGGGGTAAATGTTCTTATAAAGAGGATTACTATTTTTAAGTTCTTGGATTTTGTTTTAGATACATCATGAGCATATATCTGGGTTTCTGTTTTCCCAATTTGTAACCTATTGGGAAAAGTTCAGAATTCTGCCAGTGTTTCGCTTATATCCCACTCACTGCTCCAGTATCATTGGCTTAGAAATCATTTAGCTAGAGACAGGCAGGAGAGGATCTCAAATTCAAAGATAGCCTCAGCAACTTAGCAAGACCTTATCTCAAAAAATGGGCTAGGGATATGGCTCAGTGGTCAAACACCCCTGGCTTCAATCCCTGGTACAAAAAAAAGAAAGAAACCACTTAGCTAAGTAAATCCACTTATATTCCAGCATTTGTTTCCAAAATGTAGTCATGTATTATATAGAGACTTCTCAGAATAAAACTTTAAAACCAGATTTGAATTTAAATACTTTTTTCTTAAGCTTGTTTTTCCTTCTCCCCCCCCTTTTGTTGATCTTCTATATTGTTTTCTATTTCACTATTTTTTATTTTCTCCTTTCCTTTCTTTGCCTGACTTTTTTGGGGGGGGGGGGGCAGTTTGAGGAATGAAATCCTGGACTTCATGTGCCAGACAGCTGCTCTACCACTGAGCTACATCCCTAACCCTCTTCATGTACTTATAGGTCACTGACATTTAGCTATATTCTTTAATATATATGCCCTTTTATCCTATAAGTTTTGATATATAACTTAAGGAGTTTTAAGTATTTTTAATTCTCATGATTTTTATTTTTTCTTTTTGTGGTACTGGGAGAACCCAGACGTGGCATGTGATGGGTAAGCATTCTACTACTGAGCTACATGCCCAGCCCTTTAAACTTAGCAAGACCCCATCTGAAAGTTATTTTTTTAACTTTCAGATGGGGTCTTGTTAAGTTACTCAGGCTCTTTTCCAACTTGCCATCCTCCTGCCTTAGCTTCCTGAGTAGCTGGGATGATAGGCAGGTACCACCATTTCCATCGGACTTCTTTTTATAATTTCAGTTACTTAGTAATGTTTTTTAATTTCCAAATGTTAGGGATTTATATACACACATACACACATTTACGAATTGCAATCATAGATAGGGGTATAGATGAAAATGGTTAAGACTGACTTTAAACCTGGTTATTTTGTCAATTTTTCCATTTGTGTTTGAGAAGAATATATATTTAATTTGGGGGTATAAATTTAAATCAAGTATCTTTGACTGTTTTATCTGCTCCCCCCCCTTGATAATTGAGGAAGGTATGTTGAATTCCATGGTGGCAGACTCATCAGTTACTCCCTATAGTCCCTTAAATTTTTATTTTATGTATTTTTGAGGCTGTTTTATTGGAGGCATTAATATTTATTTAGATCCTCTTTCTAATAATGCTTCTTGTCTTCAGGTCTGTTTTGTTTTAGATACATCATGAACATATGTCAGTTACTATACCCTTGGTTTCAATTTTCTCTATTTGTAACCTATAGCAAAAAGTTCAAAATTCTGACTGTTAGGTGCACTATCTCTGTTTTGGTTAGGGTTTATCTGTTATGTCAGTTTCCCCCCATAAGTTTACTTTTAACCTGTGTTCTTTTGTTCTTAGATTTTTTTTTTAACTGAAAAAGTGACTAGAAATTTATATTTTATTTATTTATTTTGGTAAACCTAACTGCTGGATTTAAATGAACATTCTGTTATCAGTCCATGGTTTCTGTGGTTATTGAAATTTTAGGACTTTTTCTCCCGTGTTAATCTTTGCTTCTTTTTGTCACTGCCACAGCAGCGCCATCACACTTGATCTTTCTTCTTGCCCCCCTTTTCTTCAGTTGATATTCATTTTAGCCCCTCAAGTTATATACTGTATGTCTCTGGTTTAATTGATTCCCCTTAAAATTTTATTATTCATCCTTAAATAAGCTAAATGTAAAATAAATATTACAAACTCTTCTAAGTGATATAGGACTATAGAACACAAACTTTAAAAATAGTATACTGCTATATGGTATTTTAGTTCTTTTCTTTTTTTCCTTGGTATTGGAAATTGGACTCAGGACCTCATGCGTGCACTCTCCACTGAGCTATATTTCCAGCCCCCTGTCCCTTTTTTAAACCCCACATAATAAAGACCTTCAAGTTAGAATATTGACTTGTCAGTATATGTGCCTATACACCAGTTTCTTTCTTTGCTATTTCCTTGTTAGCAAATTTTATTTGGAGAATTGTTTTCATTCCAGCTGAAGTAAATGTCTAGGAGTTCTTTCATGTCCAGAAACATGCAGTCACACCAGATTCTCTGTCGTTTTCCATTTTTGAACACAACTACAGAGATAAATTACTTTTTACCTGATCTTATTAGTGTCCTGTGGGAAGGTAGCAATAGAAACCATTCTGCATATTTTAAACAAAGGAATATGACTTGGGATGAGTTTACAAATCATTGTTTTCTTTGTAACTTTATTTTACTTATTTTTATATATGATGCTGAGGATCGAGCCCAGTGCCTCACGTGTGCTAGGCAAGTACTCTGCCACTGAGCCACAATCCCAGTCCACATGGTTATAAATTATTAGAAGGGATAAAGGAGCAGAAGTGGGAAGGTAATGGAGGAAGGAAGGACTGTATAGATGGAGGGGAAGGGTGGGAGGGGAGGGGGGAAGGGAAAAAATGGCAGAATGAATCAAACAACAACATTACCCTATGTAAATTTATGATTACACAAATGGTATGCCTTTACGCCATGTACAGACAGAGAAACAACATGTATCCCATTTGTTTACAATAAAAGAAGTGGGAAGGTAATGTTTCCAGAATTGGGGGATTGCAGAAAGCCTTTGATTTTGCTAGAGTAATCACATAAGAAGCCCATCAGCTTCATTGTCCACTGCCATGTAGCTGCTATAAACTTCCTTTAAAGCTGCAGGAACTCACAGGCAGTACTGCTGTAGGCCATTGTCAGCAGTGTCACCAGTAGTAGAATGGATTCCCATTCCTTTCATCTGATACGGATGCCACTGGCAGGGCCTGATAAGAATTTGTTCTAGGAAATGTAGTTTTGGATTTTTAGCTGTGGTGATTTGGGAAAGCATTTAGAGATGGATGAATGAATGTATGTTGGGTGCCAACCAAGCAAATCTGTCAGAATGCTAGTTGAATATCCCAAGCATTTGAATTTGCTTAACATCAGTAAGTCCTAAAACTGACTACATCTGAGGAAGGTTAGGAATGTTTCTATGTGACTCATGAAAAGTATATTGTGGAAGTCATTTAAAAATGTAGCTTAAATAATATTATCTTTACAGTTGTTGAATTTAACACCCTCTTTTTGGTGTTTAATGCAGCAACTTTTAAATTCACCTAGGAAGTTGCACTAACAGGGACTTAGAGAACTCCTGTTTCAAATATCACGGGAAAAGTTGGAAAGCTCTCATCTTCTAAACCCAAGAAAGTTGATTTTAGTACATATGTAGGCCTCCATTAACACACTTTTATTTGAAGCTGCTGGGACTGAAGGGCAGCGATCATCTTTGCGTTTTCGTCAGTCACTATCATTTAAAATTAACTGTACCAGGAAACCCAAGAGCGGGTCCCCTTTTCCATTTCCAATTATAAATTGCAGCAGTAGGAACACCCTTGACTACAGGAGTTGTCTGCAGTGAAGACTGAGCCATAGAGACATTTGTGCAATGACTTATTCCATCTTCCCACACTAAACTGCTAACCTTAAATTTATGTTATTTCTCCAACTTTTGTAATGATTACAACATAGTCTTATCTTGCATGGGAATTAGATTCTAAAGTTATTGAAGCAAAAATCATTTATAACTAAAATCACTCTGGAAAAACTCCTAAAGAAAGCATAATTATATTACAGGCTGCCCCTCAGTTCTCAGTAAGTCATGTAGTCACAACAGATGACTAGGATGATTTGAGGACCAGCCGAGGTAGTAGGCTTGTAGTGTATAGTAATAAATAGCATGTTGATATACTTATACTCCAAACCCTAGGATTAAGGTGAAAGTGAAAGTAGCAGTTTTTACATACCATACTCACACCTAACCTCTCTGGTTTATACCTTTCTGGTATGCAATAATTGGCAGAACCACCATTATTCGAAATCTGTAATATCTCTGGCTGAGCACACATAGTTGAATTTTGTATATATCATGTGAGTGAATTATGTAACCACAGTAAGGAGAGTGAAAATCAACATAGATGTATGAAACTGCAACATAAAAGAAGTAGGACATTTGAAGCAAGAAGGGAGAATATACATATAAAAATAAGCCCTATAGAAAACAAAGTATATTTGATGCAGTACTTTTTTTCTCCAAATTCTCCAAGACTGAATGAAAATGGAGTATGACAATATGCAGGTAAGCCATACAAAATGAAGAAAGTATTGATAACACCTAAGGCAAATAAAGCTGATTATAAAATGTATGAATGTAATTTTGAGGAAAATGTGTGCAAAAATTGTATGACTTTTTTTCAATTCCTAGATAAGTGGTTTACTTGCTATATAAAAAAGTTGGTTTGACAATTGTGAATTTAACATTCCTGCTTTTTTATTTAATAAATAATCCAGAAGAATCAACATATGCAGAGGTATAATTTTGCTGATCCATTGTGCAGAAAGGAATCTATTAGCTGGAAAGTATGCCTTGCCAGTTACCTAACCTTCCAGTCACAGGACAGCTTTGTTATTCTTGACTCATCTCTCTTGTGCAGTGCATTATGAAGTGATAAATACTGCTTCCCTATAACATATGGTACTTTGAAAAATATAGACTAAGTCAAGACTGGTGTCAAAAACAAATAGGATATTGACAGTCTTATCAGAAAACAGTTTTGATACATTAAAGAATAGGATCTTTGACATGAACAGTTTATTTTTTTATTATTATTATTATTATTATTTTTTTTTTTTGTGGTGCTGGGGGTCGAACCCAGGGCCCTGTGCTTATAAGGCAAGCACTTTACCAACTGAGCTATCTCCCCAGCCCTACAGTTTATTTTAAACATGGGGAAAATTATGCAATAAAACACAGATGAGGATTTTTGAAAATAGTATTTCTTTCCTTTACAAATGTCAAGGTCTTCTGTATTAATTTATTCAGGAAAATATGCTAGTAAGTAGGCTGCTGTTAATTTCTAGTAAAGAATCTAAGGAGCTTCAAATCCTACATCATTTTGGATAAGTAGAAAATCAAAAATCTTTTATATTTTTGCAGATTAAGAAAATTCTCTAAATATAGACAAAGAGCTGAAGAGTTCCATAGAAGGTGACTAACTGTAAATGTATTATACATGACTGGAAAGTAATGGCAAGCAAAACTAGAGCTGAGCTATCTTGATATTTTTATCCAGTGTGTGGGGTGCTACCCATGCATCACAGCTATAATAGAGCTATCACATGGAACATTTGAAAAACAAGATAGGGGTGTTTTAAAGGCTTCTGTGCTTGGTTTCTTAGATGCTGTGTTACTTGGCATTCAGCAACTAAAGTCAAAATCCAGGTATTAAAAGGTGAATTATTTTAAATAACTGAGTTATACTAGAGAAGTAATTTATTTAAAATTATTTCAGGAAATGGAAGATAAAGTGACTAGTCCAGAGAAAGCTGAAGAAGCAAAATTAAAAGCAAGGTATCCTCACCTGGGACAAAAGCCTGGAGGCTCAGATTTTTTAAGGAAACGATTGCAGAAAGGGGTAAGTAGTCATGTGTAACCTTCAAATATTTAAACCCTTGTGAACTCTGTACTGACAGATTGTGAGATGGGTGTCTGCTTATTTAGCTCTGTACTTGCCAGACGCATGTTTGTGTATGCCTTTTTTCAATATTTTATACTTTTCATTCCATAAATATGAAAAGACTACAATTTTTACAATTTTAATTGTGAATTATTTCAAACATAGCATAGCGCAAATAATACAGAACCCAGGTACACACCACTTAGATTAAAATGTTAGTATTTTTGCCATGTTTCAGTTTCTTCTTTGTAAATGTATATGTAATTGAAACCTACCCTATGCTTTATTTGTAGCCCCTTTCTTCCTTTTCTCCAAAAGCAACTGCTCAACAGAAGCTGTTATTTATACTGCTGCCCATATATTTTAACTTTTCCCTGTTTTAAAAGTGATTCCCACACAATATCCAAAGGCTTAAACTTTGTATTTGGATTAAATGATCACATATAAAAACACAGCTTACTCTTTCCTTTGGTAATAGGTTTCACAGAGTATTCTTAATATATTTTATATACTGTAATTTTAGTAGTTCAGATTACTGGATATGTATTCTTCAAAATCTTTTCATCTTTTTGTGTGAGCGAGAAACCATTATTTCTCATTAATGAGATGAGATAATCCTATTTGTTTATGCCTTAAGTTTTCTCATCTAACCCTTTCTTTTATTCTGTTAAAAAAAAATTTAGAGGACTTCATATTCAGCTTAAACACATTTAAATCATTTACCACATAGGGACCAGGGAAGGATGAGATATTATATATGGAAGAGAATTATTTACCAAATGAGATGCCATATCATGTCTCTCCTTAAATATACTAATGTCTCTGCTTGTGTACTAAAAACAATGTCTGTAGCGTATGTGAGTTCGTGTGTGTGTGTGTGTGTGTGTGTGTATGCCACACTTATATATGGATCATTTTTCCAAATCAGGTTCCAAAAGAATGTTTTAACAATTTTTTTAAAAGTGTCAAAAATAGAATGATGTGGTTTACTCTTACATGAAATGACATTCACAGGTTTGAAATAATAATAAGAAACTACAATAAATATATAAAAGTGTAAAACCTCTATACCATGAGACATAATCCAGTGGGGGAATTATTACCAGGAAAAAAGGAGGGGCAGACTTTGAGATACACAAGAAAAACATTAAGGGACCCCTAGATAAAGGATATTAACAGAGGTAATGAACAAAGAAAAGTGCTTATCCATGATAGAAATCAATGAAATGTAAATTATACTGTAGTGTATATACAACTAAATTAGGAAAATACTTAAAACCTATTTTTGGGGGGGGGGCGCGGTGCTGGGGATCAAACCCAGGTCCTCATGCTTGCAAGGTAAGCACTCTACAACTGAGCTATTTCCCCAACCCCCCTAATACCTATTCATAAGGTTGAAATTTAGGTGAAACAAATATGCTCTTTGGGGCTGAGACTGTAGCTCAGTGGTAGAGCGTTTGCCTTGTATGTGTGAGGCACTGGGTTCAATCCTCAGCACCACATAAAAATATACTGTATCCACCTACAACTAAAAAAAATATTTTTAAAAAATATGCTCTTTGTTTTGTGTAAACATTTAAAAATACTATGTTTTAGAAAGTGGTATTGATCAAAATTTATTTTAAAAAGTTCATGTTTTTTGAATAATCTCTTATGAATTAATAAAAAGGGTGTAATTCAAGGTAATTCAATGTCTTCAGGATTCAAGATTTTCCCTTGTAGCTTTAATTTTAATTAGAAGCAGCATCACTTTCAATAGCAGAGAAATGGTTAAACAAATTTTAATAAATCAAAATGAAATATGTGGCTATTTTAAAACATAATTACAAAGATCATAATATCAGGAATAAATTTAAGAAGTAGAATGAAAACTATTTTATGAATCTAAGTAGAATGTACATGTACTGAGTCTAAATATAAAACTGTCCCATTGGGCATATTTTTAGTTATGAAATAAATGATATGTATAATCTTCTTTGACTATTAAATTATTTGTTTGACTGATTATTATTCTTTGCTAATGTTTAGTGTAAGTTAACAGACTTTTTTTCCAATACACTAGGACTGTTGTTATAATTTTCCTCTAGCTTCAACTATTTATGATTTTTTTAAGCATCTTTAGGTCAGAATTTCTATACATTGCATATTGTAGATACATATAGTGAGAAATGAAGAAAATACCAACTGAATCAAGAAATAATTATATGGAAGTTGAGAAGTGAGCTCGGATTAATTCAGTATTCTGCCAGAATGTCAGTGAATGTTTTTAAAAAATTAAGGAAATGAAGTCTTGATTTTTTTTTAAAAAGAATCTGAATCATGGGGTTCTGGGTTTTGATTTTTCCTCTGTCACAGTAGTTAGCAAGCTTGGCAAGTTTCTTCATTATTTTAGAGGGTTGGATTCAATTTTATAAGGCCCTTTGTGTGCTACTGTCTCATTGGCATCATTATGAAGTATATTATCATGAGGCTTTTAACAGTAAGATTATATACATCATATCCATGTAGACTGCCAGAGCTGGGAGGAATAGAAAGAAGCAGTCAGACCCAAGAAGACTGAGGATCCAGTTTTAAGAAACATGGCTTTAAAGTTAAACATCACTTTTGGTGATCACTTTATGTGGATGCATTGTAAATACCAATATAAGTATGACTTTCTGCATTTGCGGGAGAAGAGGACCTTTTTTAGTAAGATTATCATCCAGATGATCCAGAATATGTTTGGTTAATTTTAAAAATGCTTTTATTTAACAACTCACAAAATTTAGAAATTGTTAAATACAACTAATATCACCCTTAGACTGTATCTGTGTATCCCAATATGAAAAACATCAATCTCTAGTTCACCTCTACCTAAAGCATGAAGTTCTTTATCTGACATCTTTGTTGTATCATTGTCTTTGCTGAATCTGTGTGAGGACTGTCTTCTGTAGTAATCTGTTCCTTTCTTAGAGCCTGTATTGTCAAGCATTGATTTCAATTTTATGTCTAGTCACACGAAATACATTTAATTGCTTTTTCCCAAGCGGAGCAATCTGATTTGCAGTTAAGTAAGATTCTTATATGATGAACTCTTGCTTGTAAGATTGTTGTTATTAGAAACTGAGTTTGTTACATTGGCAAAAATCTGCCTAAAGTTTGCACTATAGGTTTCTCTTTGTACTTTTAACAGTAAGAAATTTGACAGGTTGTCAACTCTTCCAAAGGTCACTAAATTCAGAAGCAGCTCTTTAATATACAGAATATACAGTGCATCAGAGTTCTGAAAATTTTTTTCTACGCTCATTTTAAAACATTGTATAGAAAAAGTTAAGCAGGGTGCACACACTTATAATCCCAGCAATTTGAGAGGCTGTGACAAGAGGATTGCAAGTTTGAGGCCAGTCTTGGCAACCCTGGGTTCAATCTCCAGGACAAAAAAAAAAAAACAAAACACCTGCAAGCCAGCCTCAGAACAACTTGGTCCCATTTTCCTTGTTAATACTCCATATGATGTTTGTATAGTGTCACATGAGAAGCAATTTCTAACTTTAAACCTTTTGGCTATGGACCAGATAAAGCTTTTCAAAGGATAGTCCCTAAAGAGAGGCATCGTATGAGACCTTTTCTTCACTCAGGCCATCATTTCATTGCAAATTAATTTCTAGTGATTAGATAAATATGATTTAAATTCTTACAGATGTTTATCATAGAGGACAGAGTACCAACAACTAAAATAATAATTTTAATGAGTATGAGGTTGATTGGGAGGTGGGTGGCATATCCTAAATGCAAGTTGGTGAATTGTGATGTTTTTATTTTCAAAATCACTTAAGCAAGAATATCCACCTGGTGGACAGAAAATGAAAGTTTTTATGTTTTACTCTGTCCAGGACTTTATTTCTAGGTAGCTTGATGTCGGTCTTGAGGGTTCTATATTAAAATCAGAATGGTCCAAGTAAGCCTGAAGAAGGGATTCTGGCTTGAGTTCTCAGTTGTTGACTTATGCTAGAACTCAATAAAGAAACATAGCTGTTTCATCCTATTAATGTTCCTGTTCAGATTTGTTTAGACTAAGTCATTTTATACTAGCAGTGCAGGCTCACAAATCTATGTCTTAAATAGTCTAATGATATCTGAAAGCTTTTAAAACTTTAATCTGAATTTTTGTTTTTGCCCCCCCCCCCCTTTTTTTTTGTAGCAAAAATATTTTGATTCTGGGGATTACAACATGGCAAAAGCAAAGATGAAGAACAAGCAACTTCCTACTGCAGCCCCGGATAAGACAGAGGTCACTGGTGACCACATTCCCACTCCACAGGACCTTCCTCAGCGAAAACCATCCCTTGTTGCTAGCAAGCTAGCTGGCTGATTAAAAGAGCTGACCTGCATGAAATTTCTAATTCCCATTATTTCTCCTCATATGTTACTTATCCACTTTTTATTCCTTTCATTCACTAAGTCATTTGAGACTGAAGGCTTTGCAGGTAGCGATAGTGTGTGCTGCTATTGTAAGGGAATATACATGTGTAGAGGTTTTGATTAGTTTTAACAGTGCACTGATGAAAAGGACATGTTAGAGCAACATAAGTAATCTACTTGAAAATATTTGTATATATTACCTAACTCCCAGTGTAGGTTCCAACAAGTAACAAGCAAATTTTACAGTTTTAATGTTTTGATCTTCCTCACTTCATCTTAATTATAGCTTTGTATGTTAAACTCTTATTTAATGTAACCTCTATATTGATTTCTTCTGTATTTTCCTTTTGGATTTTGTAAAACAGAAGTTTAAGACCACAAGTTGGAAGAAAGGTCACATAATTCAAACTCAAATAGAAGGGACTTTGAAAGATTTGTATAACTGTGCTTGAACTTGAATGGCCTTAAACCTGTTTCAGCTTTAACAATAGAATTTTACTTGGGCAATATTTGCCCATTTTGGTGTAACTTACGTGACTTCAGTGCTTAACAGCTGTCATTGAAGCTAGTATTCTTATTTCTGTAGTGTTGAATACCTTTCATTGTTGAAGATGTGATTCAAGTATGCATGTGCATCAACTGTTGAATTCACTTTTGTGCCATTTTTGTAAATACAGTAGTTTTGCACAACCTTTCATAAATGTCTGTATTAATTTCACACATTAGAAAGTAGATAATGTGCCAACCAGAAGCACAAGAGTTCCTCCTACACAAAACTCTGTCCTTATCGCTTTTATATAATGAAGTTTATAATCTTGGGCTTATAGAATACCAAACTTAGGTCTTCACTCAGTCTGCCATAGAATTAAGCTTTTACAGTTGTTACTAATATCCATGACATTCAGTGGCCTTGTGCAAATATGATATGTTGCTTAGGCATATCTTTTGCCCTATGCAGATTTCATTTTGACTTTTATGAAAATTGCAGCTCATATAATTTATATACGCTTTTTTTAAGTATAGAGACTTTTTACTTCCACATTTAACTTTGGGGACCCTAGAGTAAAAGGCTTTCATACTCTGCCTTCTATTTTCTTCTCCCCACCCTACCGCCCCACTTATTTTTTATTTCTGCCTTTCTTTGCTTCTTTGACTCACAGTATTGGGCTGTTCAGTTTATATGAAAGCATAGGTGTCTGTATCCTTACTCTTTTTAAATTTGCTGTGCTGGATGCTGTATTTTAAAATATAATAATGGTGTTTTCATTCTAATTTTTCAGTTGTTAATTTACCACTTAATCCTGTATTATTATTGGCATTAAACAATTGTTTAAATAAAAATTTTATAATGAAACAAATAGTTGAAAGGACTGACCCAGGAAGCTATGTCAGGTTGAACTGAATTAAGTAATTATGAACTAAGAATTAGACTTGTGACAAGAGGAACATACATGATAGGTAAAATTTATTCATAAGAAAAATATTTAGATACTTCTTTAGATGTCACTTTAATATGATTTTTATTGTACTTGTGGTTTATCCAGTTAGTGAGAACTTACAATAGACTTCATTAGGACAGGTTTACTGTTGTCTTAGAGCTCTTCCCATAAGCTGTAATACAGTAGCATGATGATGAGGATCACTAGACAGCTGATACTGTTTTTCTGTTCATCTCTGAATTGCACAAAGCCTCCCTCTTTTGGATCCGGGCATCTTTTCTAGGTCTTGGCTTCATTTGTATAACTGCTTTCCTGTGATCCCAAATCATAGATGGTGCCTTGAACATAGCACCTACACTTAAAGGCTAATTATCTTCCTATGCCATCCACCCCAAAGGCAGAAAAGCAACAAAATCAGTACTGTGCTCATTTGTAATTTTAAGGATCAATTATATATAAATATATGAATATATTTGTAATGAGAGCAAGTATGTTATTCTAGAGTATATACTTACTGTAAGATCCATTTAAGAATTTAAAAATATCCTAAAGTAGAATTTCTATTATAGCTAGTCTTGTTTTTTTTTTCCCCATGAACATTTGCAAGCTATCACCATTAAATCCAAACATCAGAAAGATTAATCTGAAGGATCAGAGACCATGTTATTCCCAACCATGATAGAACTCCTGTGGTTTGTGACAAGTGACATAACATCTTCTTGAGTTTTAGTTTGTAAAATACAATATTTAACCTACCTCAAAACTTGTTGAGGATATGTGAAATACTAAGTGCCCCAAAATAAAATATTGTTGATTGTCTATTAAAAGTAAAATTACTCATACCAACCTGCCTTCTGTAAAGTCACAGTGCTTAAAATCTCAGGATTTCCCATTAGGAAAGACCTGTCATTAAGGATTTGTAGGTATAATTGCTTAGCTTCCATTGGTGCTTGGGATTGAGAGGTTTTAATTTTTTCTATTTTTTGTTCTGCCTCTGCCTCATCAGTTTATTGAAGACGTTTGCAAGTTCTTTAATCACTGCTTGAATGAAGATTTTAATGAGATATAATTGTCTATTTCTACTTTTTTGAAGCTGTGGTTTGAAAAGTGGCTAATTTTAATCATTGTCCTATTTGCCATAATGTTAGAGTAAACTGATGTTGGAATTAATACTTCATGAAAACTACATCTGAAGTAAATTACCTGTTTCATATTCAGTAGCTCTTACTTTTGATAATACAGTTTTGAGAAACATTTTGTTCTTGAAGGCTCGACCTAAAATCGTTCTTGATAAATTGAAATAGGATTGTTTTGATGAATTGGAAAGAGCATGTTTGTAGTCTACAAAATTGTTTAATAATGTGCTGCTGATCTAAAAATATGTCTTAACTATTCAACAAAGCAGGTCATTTAGGGCCTCTACTTGTTATTACTGCAGCAAGTGAGAATTAGTGTAACAAAAGCATACCTCTAATATTTATTGGTACTTTTTACTAAATTAGATTTGTGTTCTTATGCAGTACAAATATAGTGTACTTTTATCAAAGTTGAAATGTACTATGTACTTAAATTGTGCTCTAAAATTATTTGGTAGTCAGGAGCAGGTAGCCTATGGGAAGAGCATTTCTGAGTGGTCACCAACGCAGTTTCTCCAGTGACCTTTTTATATTGCCCAGCATTCAAGCATATTTCTCCCACTTTTCATTTCCCTCCTGAAACCCATTTTTGTTTAGGACTAATGAATTATTCATCCTTAATATCCTCCCCAATATGCCACGATTTAGGCATTTCACATTGTCTAAAACATGTCCTAATCCGAATAATGACTGATATGAGCCACTGTCTCAGCTCTTAACTCAGCGTGCACTGCCAGTCTTCTGTTTCTACTCCTCAATTCCCCAGCACATCTTATAAAATTAGGATCAAAGGAATCTCTGTGATTGTTAGATTTATGGATAAAAACACCAATTTGAATACTGTGTTACTAATTTCAACATTCTAGGTAGGTATTGTCTGTAGATTTTACTCTATAAATCACTGGTGGTCATGATAGCAATTAATGTTTGTAGTATGTCATCAATTAAATGGCAGTTGAAAGAAAACATCTTACTCCTTTAATATTACACCCTCAAATCTGCTATGGAATCTCTAGCATTTGTTATACAATAGGACATTTTGCCTGTATTAACAGGGCCATGAGTAAATGCCTTTTTTGTTAAACATAGCTATAAAGTTGGCAGTTAAAGAAATTTGTCAAATAGCCCTTCCAAAATTATACTTGTGAAATACCAAAAAAATAAATAAATTGATCTGTCTAATTTCTATTGATTTAATTTGCAGTTTTGTCTTATTTAAAGCTAATATTTTCAGTATGTTTTCTGAAGTTCAGATATCAGTGTATGCAGAATTTGACTATTGGTGGTCTTAGATTATGTTTTTCTTTTAAAAATGTATGTTAATGAAATTCTAGCCGTCAACATTTTTTTTTTTTTTGGTAAAGCTTTGTAATTAAGGTAAAAAAAAAAGGGTTTCAGATTGTGAGTCATCTCCATCTCATGTGCAAAACACTCTAGAATTGAATATAGAAAGATGGATGATTATCTCTCATCCTACACAAAAGTCAAATCAAAACGGATCAAAGACCTAAGAATGAGACCAGGAACTATGGTACTCCTAAAAGAAAATGTAGAGGTGGGGCTGGGGAGATAGCTCAGTTGGTAGAGTGCTTGCCTTGTAAGCACAAGGCCCTGGGTTCGGTCCCCAGCACCCCCCCCCCAAAAAAAAGAAAGAAAATGTAGAGGCAACACTCCAACATAGGCTGGAGACAACTTCCTTAATAGGATTCCTAAAGCTCAGGAAATAATGCCAAGAATTAACAGATATGTTGGCATCAAGTTTAAAAAACTGCACAGCAAAGGAAACAATTTAGAATGTAAAAAAAGTGAGAAAATTCTTTGCTAGCTACTCTTCTGGCAGAGGATTAATACCCAGAATATATAAAGAACTCAACTTTTTTTTTTTTTTTTTTTTTTTTTTGTGTGTGTGTGGTGCTGGGGATCGAACCCAGGGCCTTGTGCTTGCAAGGCAGCACTCTACCGACTGAGCTATCTCCCCAGCCCCAAGAACTCAACTTTTAACACCAAAAAAAAAAAAAAAAAAAAAAAAGCCAATAAATTAATGGACAATGAATTAAACAGACTACTCAAAAGAAATACAAATGGCCAACAAATATATGAAGAAAATGTTCAACATATTTAGCAATTAGGGAAATGGAAACCCAAACTACACTGAGATTCCATCTCCAGTTAGAATAGCAGCCATCAAAAATACAAACTAATAAATGCTGGAGAGAATGTGGAGAAAAACACGTCTATACTATTGGTGAGATTGTAAATAAATACAATCACTATGGAAGTCAGTATGGAGGTTCCTCAAAAGAATGGCAATGGAACCACCATATGACCTAGCAATTCCACTCGGTGGTATTCATCATAAAGGATTAAAGTCACCAACATACTATAGTGATATATGCATATCCATGTTTATAGCAGCACAATTCACAATAGCCAAACTATGGAACCAGCCTCCAGCCTAGGTGCCCATCAATGGATGAATGATTAAAGAAAGTGTGATATATATATATATATATATATCACACTTTCTTTAAAAAAAAAAAATATACACACACACACACACACACAATGGAGTTTTATTCAGCCACAAAGAAGAATGAACTGTCAATTTCAGGAAAATGAATGGAACTTGACATTGTATTAAATAAGACAAACTCAAAGTCAAGGGTTGTATGTTTTCTCTCATGTCAAAACCATAGAGTAAAAAGGAAAAGGGGGAAATTGAAGGGAGACCTTAGGGAGGAAAAGGAACCAGGGGAAGGGAAAAGAGAAATAATGGTGAATGGTACTGGCCAAATTCATTGTGTGCATGTATGAATATGTAACAACAAATCCCACCATTATGTTCATGGTTTCAGAGGTCTCAGTCCACAGCCAGCTCCATTGCTCTGGCGAAACATCATGGCAGAAGAGTGTGGTAGAGGAAAGCAGTTCAGGACATGAACAATGCACAATCAGGAAGTAGAGAGAAGTAGAGAGAGACTTCTCACCAAGGACAAATATCCCATAGGCACGGCTCCAAATGACCCTTTTGCAGCCACACCCTGCCTACCTACAGTTACCACCCGGTTAATCACTATCTGGAAATTAATACACTGATTAGGTCAAGCTCTCATAACCCAATCATTTCACTTCCAAACTTTCTTGAATTGTCTCACAATAGTTTTGGGGGGACACCTGATTCTAAACCATAACTATTTTTAAAATAGAAAATTTTCAGCTTGTCACATAGGTTAGGACATAAAAAGCATATGGTAGGGTGAACCATCTCCCTTAGACCAGATGGCACTTTTTCTCAGTCTTCTTGGTAAACCTAAGTGCAAACATGAAAACTATTTATGATGATGGAAATCGTAGCTATTGGGCCGCATTTTAATAATGGAAAGAGACCACTAAAATCATTCTTTACCAAAAGTCATACATTTTCAGTTTTACCAAGAATCCACAGTATGTGCAAAATGTGTGTGCTTGGGTGATTAAGATTGGACATGTTGAGCTGTCTTGCACAGTTTTGGAATACGACCTTACTGGACATTTCCCCACTTGCAAAGCCTCTGATCCCCCCTCTCTAGGCTCACATTTCACACATTATTCTAATTATGGTATTTACTATTGACCTCAGGCAGAGGAAGTCAGAAAGGCTGGAATGATCACTTTCATTTTTCACTGAGCCACCATTCCTGGGGAGTCCCCATACAAGGGAAATAGCACAGACAGGCTTGTGTCCCGACATGGATCAGCAGCCTGAACTGCTCATTTTCCAGCCCTTGACAGTGTCTATTTCTCTTTACAGAAAACTGTTTTCTAGGTTTTTCTAATGATTTTTAATAACTTCATTGCTTTTGACATCTTAGTATTCTGCTCTTTTATGTCCAAGTATAGCTAGTCTTCTCTGACAGGATGGGAATCAAAAACTTAAAATATGATTGTACAACTCAGAAAATGAAGTAATCCTCTGACCAGTGTTAGATCATCATATTAAAGAAATCCTGCTAATTCACGCAGAGCCCTAATTATTTTTTTTTCCTGAGTTACCCACATATAGGGATCTCAGTTTCAATAATTCCCTTTATTTTTATTTTTATTTTTTGATTCATTGTACACAAATGGGGTACAACTAGAATGAGTTTTAGAGGCAGCTTTTAGAGATGGATTGCGCTGGGGTAGGTAGGGGAAAGGGAGGAAGAAGAACATTTTAGATAGAGGGAATATTATTTTCAAAAAGGCAAGGAGTTGGGAAAATGTAGACCTACCTAGGAAGTTTGGTTGAAGAACATCCTATGTAAAGAGAATTTTTTCTTCCTTAAATGTTATTTCTTCTACATTCTTCAACTCAGAAGAATCACAGAATACTAACCTTTCATTTTCATATTTTTAGTATCAATATTTGAAGCTGCCATCACCATGATTTTTTTTTTTTTGTACCAGGGATTGAACCCAAGGGTGCTTAACCACTAAACCACATTTCCAGCCCTTTGTAAATATTTTATTTTGAGACAAGTTCTTGCTAAATTGCTCAGGGCCTCACCAATTGCTGAGGTTGGCTTTGACCTTGGGATCCTCCTGCCTGAGCCTCCCAAGCTGCTGGGATTACAGGCATGTGTCTCCAGGCTCGGCCCATCAATGTTCTTGCTAAAAGAAAGACTAAAAATATCTTGTAAAAATTGATTACTACTACTACTATACTACTGATTATAAGACATCCAACTTAAGTATACCTATATATCATGATAATTTAATATTTTTTTCTTCTGGAGCTGGGGATTGAACCCAGGGCCTCAAGCATGTTAGGTAAGTGGCTTACTACTGAGCTACATTCCCAGTCCCTAGCCATGATAATTTAAGATAGTCATGTGTATTATTTCTACCAATTTATATTATAGTATGATTATATGTAAATTCTAAAGAACTACTTTTTATATTTGTTTCACATTTTGTTACTCATGGATATATTCGGTTACAGTATTTCCAGTTGATTGTAATGTACTCACATTCTCACAGGAGGTCTGTTCTACAAGTGTCAAACAAAAGGAGGGAAAAATTCAGTATAGAAGATGGCAGTGGGTAGTGTAATAGAGCAGTGAGAAGAGCGAGACCTGAGGAAAGGCCTATGAAGTGCAAAATTGGTATCGCTGATCTTTTGGAGAGAGCAATTTCAGTAGAGAAGGTACATATGGGCATGAGGCACAGGAATATAACAGGAATAACAAGTGACTTTAGGTAAATTAGTACTGAGGACAGTTCTTTTGAAGACTAAGATATATTAAAAATTTTTGACTGGGTGCAGTGGTGCACTCCTGTAATCCCAGGAACTCAGGAGGCTGAGGCAGGAGTATTTCAAATTTGAAGCTGGCCTCAACAATTTAAGAAGGGCCTCAGCAACTTAGCAAGGTCTGATCTCAAAATAAAAAATAGAAAGGGCTGGGGATGTGGGTCAATCCCCAGTACCAAAAAGGAGAAAAAAAAAAAATTAGTTTGGAGGAAGTTTTTGGTTTTCCCTTTAAATGTAGGGAAAATTATAAAATATAATTTATAATAATTTATAATATAATTACAAATATCTAAGGTAACTTATACAGAGAAAAGGCTGATAGTTTTGCAAGTTTCAGTCCATGATCAGTTGGCTCCACTGCTTTCCAGTCTGTGCCAAGGCAGCACATCATGGCAGGGAGCTTGTGGCAATGAAAAACCACTCACTCACCTTATGGCCAGGGAAGCAAGACAGTGAGGAGGGGCCCAGAGTTCCACAATCTCCTTCAAGGGCACAACCCCAATGACCTAAAACCATTAGGTTCCATTTCTTAAAGATTCTAGCACCTCTCAAAAGGCAAGCCTAGCTGGAATGGACCCTCTAATAAATGGGCCTGTGGGGGACACTCCAGATATCTGTTATGGGCAAAACAGTATGAAAGAAAAGTCAAAGATGCAAAAGAGCAAAGGGGGCAAGATCTGGGATGGGGATTAGCCAGAGCCAGCAGATGAGGGAGTAGAAGTCAGGTGGAGAAAGGGGACACACTGGAGGAGAGGGCCTGCTGGGTGACCTTAGTTCTACCCATATGAAAAGAAGGTGATGAGGTCACTTCCAGGAGGGTATGATGGGAAAAGGATGGAGGTAAGAAGTACACTAATGGTTCAGAAGTGTCTTTACAACTTTGTAAAAGCATGTCCTTCCATTAACAAAGATCCAGAAATTCTCAACATTTTAAAGTGGTTTCTTTGGGATCATTGCTTACCATTCTTCCCTCTCTCTCTCTCTCTCTCTCTCTCTCTCTCTTTTTTTTTTTTTTTTTTTTAAAGAAAACTAAATGGAGCAAATGACATCGAGTAGCAGGTACAACCATAGGGTAAGAAATGTGGAGAAACAAAAAAGTGTAGAATTGAAATTTGGTGTTAAATTCTTAAACTTTTTTTCCTGTTCTTTTCAGTCAACACAAGTAGTTATAGAAGGACATAGTGCAAAATCAAGAATCATAAAATATACCTCTTTGCTACCAACTTTAGATCCCTAGGGAGAGAGAACTACGTGTGTGTGTGTGTGTGTGTGTGTGTGTGTGTGTGTGTTTTCTTTTTATTTCTGATAGTTATCTCTATATCTCTCAGTAATATCTTTCAGGTTTTTGTTGTTTCTTTTTTGGTATTGGAATTGAACCCAAGTGCTTTACCACTGAACTACATTGCCAGTCTCCCCCCCCCCTTTTTTTTTTTTTGAGACAGGTTCTTGCAAAGTTACTAAGGGCCTTGATAAATTGTTGAGGGTGGTCTCAAAATTGTGATCCTCCTGCCTCAACCTCTCAGGTTTCTGGGAGGTGCATGGTTCTTCGTAATATCTTCTACAACTATTTTTTGTTTTCTTAATTTACTTTTAGACATAAATTAATGACTCTCCAGGCTAATAGGTGAAAGTTTAGCTCATAACACATTTCACCTCTTAGTATGGTATCACAACTTCTGATCCTTTTATAAGCTTCCTTTAGGTATTTACTAATAGTTTCACTTTTTTTATTCTTATTCTGTTAATTATGCAGAGTACTTGTTGGCTATCCACTGTATACAATGGCAGTATTAATGTCCTTTATCCTTCCCTGTGACTCTCTTCTCTCAGTTTTTGTCATCTATGATTTTACAATTGTATCACTAAGGTCGATATTTGATTTCTATTTTGTAATCATTATTAGCAAGTCTCTGGTCTTATAGGTTGATATAGTTCACTGCAGAGCACAGTTTGTGCTATGATTGCATCTTCTTATACAGGTTTTTATTTTTCTTGGCATTTCTAATTATCTTTCCCCCTTGTATTTTTGGCCTATATCATAGCCATAATTACTTTAATATCATCTGTCGTATCAGCTACCTATAAAATCTTCCTTTTGCTCCAGAAAACTCTCTCTCGGAGGCCATTGCTGCCTTGCTTCAATCCAAACTGGTTGCTTCCTTAATCCTCATGCACAGCTGTCATTTTGCAACTTGGCTGCTCTCCTGACTAAATCCGTTATTTTCTGTGTTCAATTCAATGGCAGCTATTGCATTTGCCTATGTCTTAGGTTCCCTAGAAAAAATGGAAGTTCTTTATTTTAAAATTCCGTCGGGGGGATGGAGCATACCTATAATCCCAGCTACTCAGGAGGCTGAGTCAGAGTTCTTAATCAGAAATACATAATTCTGACTCATTTAAGCTGAAACAGTATTTAAGAGATATCAGCTCATCTACAAAATTGTTGGAAAGGCCGAGGTAACAGGTTTAAAAAAGTTTTTTTAGTTTTCAGTGGATCTTTATTTATTTATATGCGGCGCTAAGAATTGAACTCAGAGCCTTGCACATGCCAGGTGAGTACTCCACCGCTGAACCACAACCCCAGCCAGGCTAAAGTAACAGTTTTGATAGAAATCTTCCAGGTGCAACTCTAGAAACATGTTCAGCAGTGGTCTCAATGGAAAATGTTGCTATAGCCACCACCAAACACAAAAGTCAGGAGGCTGACTTTGATGTAACCACTGTTGTCCCCCAAACTTGCCTACCTCTGCTGCTGCATTCATTAGCAAACAGAAGTTCTGAGGCACGCGTATTTCCTCACATTTGCTCACTTCTGAATCTGAAGTCTTGTCCAGATGATTCTGCTTGTTAGAATCTGGGTTCTATTACTGCTTCTAATCTACAAAAGAGGTGGGAATTTTAAGTCCTGAGTTTTCTATCAGGAGGCAGAACTAAGAGATTTTTCCAAAATATACAAAAGTGACAAGAAAACAAATATACTAGATGCCATACCTTTCCATGTGCCTCTTCAATACAACACTGCATAATTGTCAGTCCAAGTATTTCAGTGTATGAGAACTTCAGGGAGTATCCATGCAGGTAAGAAAACAGGCACCTTGCACAAGACATGAAGAAATGGTAAGGGGTAGGAGCCAGGTCTCCTCTCAATCCATTACTTTTTATGTTCTTCTGGTCATAACTGCACATTTTCTCTCTTTATGTCTGGTCAAAGAAAGAGTGGAACCAGGAAACATCAAAGACATTTGGTTTTAGAACTGGAAGGAATAGAGACAATTTTATAACTTGAACTCTGTAGCCATTCCCTTTGCCATTTCTGAGGAGGTGGCGGGCCAATGAGCAAGAGGAGGAGAGGTCTGAGTTTCAGAGAGTGAGGACTGGCCCTATCTCCCTTTTAGAGAATGATCTTCCTTCAATACATATCCTCCAACACTCACGAAACAGGGGCCCCAGTCTTGACCTTTGGTCTTTATAGAAAACAGTCCTGAATTCCTCTGGCAAGCACTGGACACCTCTTACAGTTCAAAGAAATGAGAGGTGAACACACTAAAACGAAGCTAGAATTTTTAAAAAACTGAACATTATTCAACTAGGTGTTAAAGAGTACGAGCTTGATGGTGAGGACAATATGGCATTGAGGATGGAAAGACCACATTCCTATGCTCGATGTGCAACCATAACTACGAGTAGATTGAGGCCTTTAACTTTTGCATACAGAGTCAAATTGCAGGTACTGTATAAACTTTCCACATTAAGTGTGTCATTTTCAGGTGGCATCCAGATCAGCTTCAGGTGGCACCATTAAGTCTACACGACTAGGGAGGAGGAAAAGGCCGAGAAATCGGGCAGGGGCAAAAGGGTAGTTGCACCTCTGCAAATGCACAGGTCTAGAAAAAGGACTCTCGGGTTGTCCCCTGGGGACATCTTGTTTTTATGTTTAAGTTTCTGTGGCCTTGAACCAGCCCCTACCCTCTGACATCATGAGACAAACCTGCTGCCTATGCCAAGATCTTGGGAGTGACCTTGGTGATCTTCCTAATTCCTGGTGATGCACTACTCAGCATTCAGATTACTGCTGTTACCAAGGCTCTTCTGGAGTTCTAGATTATTCGACGGCCTTTCAAGAAGACCTGTCCTAAATCCTCTTCCTAGAAGCATCCTTGAGGCTCCCAGGGGTTCACCTAGACAAGGTGACAGCCCTGACACTGTTGCCCCTCCCTCGCGGGCAGGCGCTTTCGCCAGGTCCAGCACTCGCTTCTGGCGGGGGCATCCGCGCCCCGGGCGAACGTCCGGGGGTAGGGTTTGGGCCTCCGCAGCTTGGGCGCGGCGCGGGCTGGCAGGCGGAGAGTGCTGGGAGCCCGCAGCCGGTGGGAGGCAGCGTGAGCCCGAGAGAGCCCGGAGCAGCCGCGGTGGCAGCGCTGGAGCGCAGCCTCCTCCCGCTCCCACAATGCACAGGGCGGCGGCGGCGGCGGCGGCGGCGGCATCTCGGTCCGTTGAGGTGGCTGCAGAGGCAGCGGCGACCCTGAGGACCCTGGGCACGCGGGTTGCTCGCGGCTGCTCGCGGCGAGCCCGGGAGTGATGGCCAGGCCTCCGCGGGCCACCTGAGCTGAGGCGCCCCGCCCTGCCCTGCCGGCCCCTCCCGGTCCCTCCCGGCCCAGCCCTGCCCTGCCCTGCCCGGCTCCCCGCCGGCTGCTGCCAGGCGCTTCCTAGTCGGCGCGGGCGGACGCCCAGGCGAGGTGCGGCCTCCGCCCAGGCGGGGGTGTCGGCGCGCGGGGCCCCGCCATGGCCGCGTCCGAGCTCTACACAAAGGTAACGCGCCCCGCGGGCCCGCGCCGGGGGAGGGCAGGGGGCCGCTCAGGCGGCGCCGCGGGCCGTCAGGCTGCCTGGAGGCCGCGGCGCGGGGGCCCGGCCTGGCCAGCGCCACCCGTTTCCCAGCATTTCAAAAGCCCGGCCCGCGCGCCTGCCACCCGCCGCCGCACCTTCCTCTTTCGGGCGTTGATGGCTGAGCGGCGGACGGAGGCCCGAGTCGCGGGTCTCCCTGACCCCCTGCCACGCTTCTCGGGCTGCCCCGAGCCAGATCGCCTAGCTCTCCCTAGCCCTCTCGCCTAGCCAGGAAAAATCCTGGCTGCTGGGAGATGCTTGATGGGTAGATCCGATGGTCCCTCTCGTGCGGACACGCGCTTAAAATAGCATCTTGTGTTGGTATGCGGTCCGACTTCTACCGCCAGCCCACCTGGATTATTTTGGGTCCTGCAAATGGCAGCCAGTATATTTTTACCTTTAGAGATGCCCGGTTTCTGATCGCTGCCCTGGGCGGTGAGCCCTTGGGGAAGATGCAACCCGATAAACGCGAGCTGATTCGCGGACTGGGTACTCATTTGTCGTTGGGAGTTTGCAGCCTGCGTGTAATCCCTTAGAGCCTTGTTAGGCTTCATGTTTTCATCTTCCTTTTGGGCGAGCTTTTTCCTTCTGGGTTTAGTTTAAGGAAAGTGGCAGGCAGCCTTTTCTGTATTAAACTGACCCAAGTATTCTCTGGTCTGGTAATCTCCCATTGGTGGTGTTTTGGAGAACTGTCCCTTTGGAGACTGTTCTGAAAAATTGTATTGGGCAATGGGTGGTGCCCTTTATGAATGTATGTGACTTTGGCATTTTATACCCTTTCTTCTGTGTAGCTAGGTGTTTTGCCAGCTATTGATTACCTCTCCTTACAGTTGACAGAATTTCCTTAACTTTTCAAGTTCACATTTGCAGCATTCTTATCTTAGGGCAAAGGAACTGTTTCTTCCTATGTGACCCAAGTAAGCCCACGCCTAAATGGTAGCATAAAGGGAAGAGGTCTGGACTGGGCATTAAGAGTCCTGATTCTAGAATAGACCTTTACACTTACTGTGTGACCTTGGGCAAATCACTTATCCTCTCTGGTCAGTTTCCTCACTTGTAAATAGAGTTAATTATACGTGCCTTCCATTCCTTACAAACTGCCGTGAGGATCCAACCTAATAATAGTGGTGAGAGATTTTTGTGACCTATGAATTTCTTGACAAATATGATGTGCGTGGTTAATTTCTTCAACCATGTAGTGAGGAACTTGCATGAAACATTCTTTGGGACCTCTTTCTAACCCTAGATTTAAGAATTGCATCATTGGAATTTCTCTCTAAACCTGGTAATTTCTTTAAGCACTATAGATTTCTAACATATAAATGATTATAATTGGAAACTGATTAAAGGTCACTTTATTAACAAACACAATATAGTACTTACTATATACTTATTGTGTGGCAGATACCATTCTCAGTGTTTTGTAATTATTAACTCATTTAATCCTCATAGTGAATTATGAGGTAGATACTAAGAAATATCAAAATAATTTTCATGTGAAGATATCAGTGTGTAAACATTGCTTACTCTGTGTAGTACCTCTGATCCCTGTCTGTGGTAAGCAGTCCTTTTTAAAGCTGTTAATAGTAGGCTGCTTACCTACAGATAGATTGGATAGTTAATTGTTGGATTTTAGATTTGCTTTTTTTCCCTTCCAAGATAATTTGTAAGGAAAACAATTGAAAAGACATTGTGATTTCTAAATTGTGAGATTTTGGTTTTCTGTCACAGCTTTATCATACACCATTTTAAAATTCACCTTTTAGACATAGCAAAGACAGGCTAGTTTAGTCACTCAAGACTGAAGTTGAGGCTTTAGGTGCCTCTCCTAAATACACTTAACACCTAAAATAGTCTGGTCCCTTGTTTGTTGGTTGGTTATCTCTGTGAATGGGCCTTAGCTTAATGGCAGGCAGGAATATTTATTGAGCATCCTCTGTGCTAAATAACACAACTTAATGTCAGAGTTTCCAACAAATCACAGTTCTTTCCCTGAAGGGGCTCAAGATCCCCACTTCCTCTTTTTATCTCCTCCCCACTACTGAGGATTGAACCCAAGGTACTTTACTACTGAGCTACACTTCCAGCCCTTTTATTATTTTTAAAATTTCCATGTAGAGTTTTGCTAAGTTGTCAAGCTTGACTTTGAACTTGGGATCCTCCTGCCTCAGCCTCCCGAGCCACTGGGATTATAGGCATGCCCCACCACACCCAGTGAGTAGAGTAAATATTTTAAGAGCAAAAGCTAGGTTCATGGCTATAAATTTCTGGAAACTAACATTTTGGTTAAATGTGTTTATTGGCTTTTTAGGGGTGTTGTTGGGTATCTATTGAATTTTTAAAACTGCAGCATTATTGTGCTATTCATACACTGTAAAATCCACCAATTTAAGATGTATGATTCAATGGTTTTAGTATATTTACAGAGTTGCATGTTGATTTGTTTTTAAGTCTACTTGCCTAAAGAATGGAAGGTAAAAAGCAGCTGTGATCTCTCATTGCTTCTAATTTTGAAAATATTGGTCTTTTTTTCTTTTTGTGGAACTGGGGATTTAAGCCAGAGGCACTCTTCCACTGACCTATATCCCTAGCCCTTTTATTTATTTATTTAGTATTTTGTTTTGAGACAAAAGGGTCTCATTAAGTTGTGAAGACTGGCCTTAAATTTGTGATCCTTTTACCTCAGCCTTCCAACTTGCTGGGATTACAGTCTTTCATTACTGCTCCCAGTTTGAAAATATTTGTTAGTCTTATCTTGCCGGTGGATGTGTGCATCGTAACATCACCCATTGATGCTTTCAACTACAAAGGAGTCACCATTTGTGGAGCAGGGCTTATCAGTTAGACCTTTAAGTATCATGAGCAGCAATGTAATGAGTTTCATGTTAGTGCTCTTCATATGAGGTTTCTAGACACCATATAGCACCATAAATACCACGGAACGGCCCAAATTACCTGAACCTATTTAATTAGGAGTCCCTATGATATGTTAAGATACTGAGTATTTTAACAGTACAAAAATAATCTGAAGCCACAAGGCCATGTAAATTTTGCTAGATGAAAACAGCTTTTCAGGTCAGTAGATTGTATATTTGTAATTTTCCTTTCCCACCATATTTTTTTATACCTTCTGAAGCCACATGGCCTAGATTTTTTCTGGCATAGTTCCAGTTTTATGTTTTATACTATCATTTCTTAAACCATTATTCCTGGAAATTCTAATATTTGTTTAAACTTCATTTCTCAGACTGCTTTCGTCCTCTTAAAGCAGGACAGAAATCTCATCCCTGATCATGTGCCCTGATTGGGAGTTTGGCAAGCACATGCTGTCCTCAAGCCTCCTCCCCAGTCACATTCCTTCTCTTTGTATTTGCTCCTGATGTTCCTAGACTTGTTAATGGCACTGCTGTCTCCTAGCTCCTCAGGTTGGAAACCTCAGCATCCTTTCTCTTGTCTCACAGTCTACATTTATTCCAATTCTAATTCACTTGGCATCCAACTGTCCGTTCAGATTCTGAACCACTACTGGCACATTTTTTTCCCATATAAAGAAGTGGATAAACAAGTAAACTCACATCTGGCATCCTGAACAGAGTGAGTAATAGAGGGTCAAACTGGGAGCCAGGGAGTCCAAGGAGATGAGACTGTTTCAGAAACCAAAATGTGAATTGATGAATGTCTGGTAGATTGAGGCATGTGCAGAAAGTGTGTGGAAGAAGGGGACAAACCTGAGAGGTTTCCAAGTTAGATTTCACATAGGATGGGAAAGAGAGGGCATTGGACAAGAAAATGCTGTTAGCTCCAGCCTTGGAAACTGGAAGCTAATTGCTATTTCATCATGAATTTTTATTGACTCTTGAAAACTACACAAATACTTCTGAACTCCTTGAGCAAAGCAGAATCCTCATGAAATTTGTTTGCTCTTGAAATTTGTTACTCTATACTGAAGCATGAAAGCTCTGTGTATTGCTCAGTGGTTAAAAGATTATAGAGGTTCTAGTTCTCATGAGAGTTACTACTGCCAAATAGTTTAGATCTTCTTGGTACTTCTAGCTTTTTAACATTAGGGAAAACTGGAGCTGGGGATGTAGGTCAGTGGTAGAGTGCTTGCCTACGATGCATGAAACACTGGGTTTAATCCCTAGCACCACAAATAAGTAAATAAATAAAGGGAAAACTGAAGGGGAAGGTCTGCAGTGGGAATCCAGGGATTAAACTAAACCTGGAGAGGGGTGATGGAGAACACTTTTGTATAGCAGCATGTAGTAACAAGTAAGAATTAATTTAGCTTCTCTGTTTTTAATTTTTTGATGATTTTTTCCTCCATTAGAAGAATTTAGGGGCACTTGGCCCACTTGGAGGATGGATTTGGAAATATTTGTCTCCGTTTTGGACAATTGCTAATGAAATACAAGGTGTTCTTGTATAAACTTCTGTCTATCTATGGAGTAAGATCCTGTCATAGTCTAAATATTGTGTGGGCAATTCCACTTCACTCTCCCCACCCCAATGGACATGTCTTTCATCACACAGTGGTCTGCATAGACTTCATTTCCTACTTGTCTGCCTCCCCTCTCTCACCAGTTTTATTGTATAATTTATATGCAATAAAATTTACTCTTTTTGAATATAGTTTGGTAAGTTTCAGCAAATATTGTATCATGTAACCACACAAGTAAATTATAGAATATTCCCATAACCCCTAAAAAGTTCCTGTGTGGCTGATCATGGTGGCACATGCCTGTAATCCCAGTGAGGAAGGAGGGTGAGGAAAAAGGGTGGCAAGTTTGAGGCCAGCCTCAGCAACTTAGCAAGAACCAGTCGAAAAATAAAGAATGGTGGGGGGGGGGGGGACGCATGGGGTGGGGATGGAAGAGCCAAGAGTGTAGTTTAGTGATAGAGGGCCCCTGGGTTAAATCCTGAGTACACCCTCCACCACACACACCACACATGTAATTCCCTTCTGTTTCTATGTTTCTCTTCAACTCATTCAGAATTGACTAGAGTTGCACCTTTTTTTTTTATTCCCTAAAGTGAATGTTGTGGTTTCACCTTAGTCCAACCAATAGAGATAGTTGATAGAAAGGCCTGGCCTTGGGCATCACACCTGTGAAGTTTTGTTTTCAGTGAGAGTAAGTGAGAAAAGTACAAAAGGATTTTAAGTGGTTTATTTAATCTTTCCCCCACATTTGCAACTTGGCCTTTATTAACAATGCCTGCCTTTGGTGCTTTGTTTCTTTAGGTCTTCAATGTACTATAATGCCCTTTGGCCAGTTTTGCCCTTTAACTGTTTCCATTCCCATCTACCATGATTGTAATTTCAGTCTGAGTTTTTGCTAATACATCTTAAACTTTGCAGAAATTCATCCCTGGTCTTGTCATGCCGCAGGCATTCTCCGTGACTCTTCTAAGCCCTCTAGCCTGCTTCACTTGGAATTCTTTTTTTGTTGTTGTTGTTGGTACTGGGGATTAAACTCAGGGGCACTCAACCACTGAACCACATCCCCAGTCCTATTTTGTATTTTATTTAGAGACAGAGTCTCACTGAGTTACTTAGCACCTTGCTAAGTTGCTGAGGCTGACTTTGATCCTCCTGTCGCAGCCTCCTGAACCACTGGGTGCGCGTGCACCATCGCGCAGGGCTGAAATTCTTAACCAGAAGACATTAGCTTTAAATATGTGCTGGGACCGCAGATTTTTGCCAGTTATACAACTTAGGGGTCATGTAGTTATTTTGCTTTCAAAATAATGGCTCCAAATGCTTGAAATCAAGGGAAAAGTGTGATATATTTCCCTATGTGTATGAGGACTATCCATCTATTTCCTTTGGCCTGATGTGTTGCTGTGGCCCAAAGGAGAGCAATATGCTAGGCTGGAGGGAGACTGGACAAACAAAAGATAAATTTAGTCTGTCCTTGGTCATTTATTTAAAAAAAAAAAAAATGCATTGTGGCCAGGAATCCTGTGTTTTGTGATTGGGTTTTCTGATCCTTGTCAAATAGACACTGAAACTAGAGAATTTCAGAACAGGAGAAATAAAATTATCAGGACAAGAAAGAGGCTAGAGAGATTAAAAGGGTAGAACTCTCTGTTGTCTGTTGATTCTTCTCTTTAGTATTGTGTATGGAACCAGGGCCTTTCACATGCTAGTCATGCACTGAACTACATCTCTAGCCAAAAAGGGTAGAACTCTCTGATTAGGAAGATGAAGGTGAGCTGGTAAAATAGTGGAGTATTTAACATCAAGAATAGTAGGAGTTTAAGGAGTTTAAGTGGGTGCAGTGGCACATGTCCATAATCCCTGCAATTCAAGATGATGAGGCAGGAAGATAGCAAGTTTGAGGCCAGTCTGTCCTGGACAATTTAGTGAGACCCTGCCCCCACTCCTGAAACATCAAGTTTCTCTACTACACTGAAATGCTGAGATGGTAAGACTTCTACCATTTTTTTTCTTTTTTTACACTATTGGGGATTGAATTCAGGTGCTCTACAACCAAGCTACTTTGTCCTTTATATTTTTTATTTTGAGAAAGGGTCTCACTAAGTTATTGGACTGACCTCAAACCTGTGATCCTCCTTCCTCAGTCTCCTGAATCACTGGGATTATAGGCATGTGCCACCATGCCCAGCTAGATCTTGAAATGAATAAATTCATGCCTTAAATGAATTTCTGCCACAAACACTAAATTTTACATTTTTGAAACTAATTACCTCAAATTATGGCATCATCCTAGTTGGAAATAGTAAGGACCTGGGTAATTCATGCATGGTAATTCTGATATACTGATTTGCCATATTTCTTTTTGACAGTGTCAAATGATTTACCAGCTAGAGGTGTTATAGTTGGAAGTAACAGAAACCCAACTCAAGGCCAAAAGCATTTTATTGGCTTATATGACCCTTAAGTTTAGGTATGACTGGATTCATGGCTCAGATGTGGTCTTTGAGGCTGTCTATCTCTGACTCATGTGCTATCTGACATTAGTTTTATCCTCAGGACAGCTTTTTCCAGAGTGAAAAGGTGGTCAATAGCCTCTTCAGATCACACGATCACATAGCACTGGGCCTAGAGGAAGGGAGAGTGATAGAGGAATTCCCACAGCCCTTTCTTGGGTCATGTGCCCACTCACTATGCCCAGGGGGCAGTAGGGGAGGAGTGCAATGAGTAGTCAAGTCTGTGCTAGCCCCAGAGGTCTGGGGGAGGACAGGACACAGTAATTGATAGTTCCACTCTGGTGTCATGGGATAGCTAAGAGCCATTCCTTGTCAGAAGGAATAGTGCTGAGTAGACAAAATGAAACAATTACCCTCAATTATTGTCCTTTCTGAATAGATCACCAAAAATAACAGTGATTAAATCCTTCTCCCTTTCTGATCTTTGAGCCAAAGAATGGGAGAGTTTTGCCCTTTTCCCCAGAAAATCATTTTGAATTAAAAAAAAAAAAGCCATAGAGAATCTGTACACTTTACTAATAGCATGTCAGAAATTGAAGATTTGAAAAATATTTTTATTCAATCTTGGTGAATAAGGGGACTGTGAACTTATGTTTCCTCCTGGTTTCTTTCTATTGTATTTCCTCAGTATTTTCTTCACACTTGTACACATTATCTTCTTCCCTCATTTTTACCTAGTAATACATTGCACAATTTCTTCTTCCCTTTTTGCCTATCCAGGTTATCCCTGTTCATTTCTGGTGGTGGTCTTTCTATTCTGTTTTTTTCCTTCCACCCTGTCATCTTATTTTCCTCCCATTCTTGTATTTTATCTCCCACTCCCTAATATTCTGTTGTTATTGGTTATAACCGAATACACATATACAACCTATAATGGAATAAAATCACTTTGGAGTGTTACTTAATTGTTACTTAGTAATTCTGATTCAGGCAGAGTACTTCCTTACTCCAATCCATGTATTTTTGCTTTGTTACCACTCCGTGAATCTGACATCACAAGAGGAAATGGTTTTTGACTTTGCACAAATAATTTTCTCTGTATGTGATTATGTGTGTTTCAAATAAACACTTGTTTTAGGCTAATTGTTAAACAGATTATATCAGCTAAACTTTAGTTTTTCAGTTTACCATATTAGAGTACTTATAATAAGATGACTAGTTTTTTAAAAAGATATGATCTCACCTTAAAACATATCAGTATTTAACACAACTTTTATATAAGACTGATATGCTTGAACTGAGAAAAATCTTACTAATTTGACAGTTCACCTAGGAGCAGAATTCCTGGAGATGTTTTCCTCAATTTCAAATGGATAGTTCTTATTTTCAAAATGAAAAAGTTAAACTACCAGACTTAATATTGCATTTTAGCCCACTCTTACTGTTTGTAACTTACTATTTTTTTTTCATCCTAAACCAAGATTTCTCAACCCTTGCACTATTGATAATAGACTGGATACATTTTTTATTGTATGTGTGAGGATATGTCCTGTGTATCTCTTTTTTGAAACAGGTTCTGTATTACTCAGGCTGGTCTCAAACATGTTGACCCAAGTGATACTCCCACCTCAGCCGCCCAAGTAGCTGGGATTACAGGTGTACACCACTGTACCCTGCTGCCCCAGACTTTAAGATTTTGATTAGGGTGAGAAAAAGTGGGAAAGTTAAAAACAGAAACAAAGATTACTTGGAAACACTTTTTAAAGAAATAGTTGACTTATAGGTAGTATTTTTCCTGTTTATAGAAACAAACACTGTAGGCAATTTAGAAGATACAGAAACACATAAAGGAGGAAGGTTTTTTTTTTTTTTTTTTTTTTTTTTACATTGGCAACATATTTAAGTCTATTGACTAGACATTTTAAGATTAGGACTCATTTGTCCAGTATATACACAATATAGCAAAGTTAAATGAAATGCACATAACATGTAGGGCAATGAGAACTAAAAATCCTATTATACTCTAACCAAAGACCTTCTACACCTTCTTCCCTCTTTCCTCCCTCAATCCAATGAACAAGTACAGTGTACGGCTCAAAGGTTGGTTTAATAATTCCAAACACACTATTTCCCATCTGTTTTAAAAAGCTGTTTACAAAATGTTTTATTCTACTACTTCTGTTTTAAAATATATCGAGCACTTTTAAATATCTAGGAGGACTAGATGTTTCATTTAAGAACTTGTCTGCTATGCACACAGTGCTGGTAAATTAAATTGTACACCTAACAGTGGTTATAATCTTAGGTATCTTCTAATATGATTGTTTTGTCCTAGAGCCTTTCCCTCCTTACTTCTTTCTCTACTTTCAGTTCAGTGGACAAGTTACAGGCATATGTAATGCTTAGAGATGGGTGAAAAAATTCATATCTAAAAGTCATTTACAGAGGACAGACTTTCCTATGAATTTCAATACAAATGCACAAAATGTGCTAATTTTACCACTTGGTCATACTCTGGCAACATATTTAACATCTAAAGAATAGGTATTGCAAAATTGGGACTCATTTATTTGTCCATTATATATATAGTTTAACAAAATGCAAAAAACATATCAAAATATGATGTCTGAAAATATCCAAGTATGTACACAGTAACTACCTTTTGTAATTGCCTCCTTCCCACCCCTCCACATCATTGATGGCACTATATTGCTCACAAAGGTGATTTAATACTTCCATTCCCACAAGACAATATTTCATATGAATTTTAGCAAAAAAGATGTTTACAAAATGCTGTTTTACCACAGAGGAGGAAAGTTAAAATAATTATACCACCCTGAGATTATCATTGTTAATTATCAATTTTATTTATTTATTTGCATTGCTGCTGATCAAACCCAGAGCCTTGCACATGGTAGTCAAGTGCTATACCACTGAGCTCCATCCTCAGCCCTGATTTACTTCTTTTAGACAATGGTAATGGTTTTAAATGATTCTAAATGGTTTTTAAATGATTTTTAAACAACATATTGTGAGAATTTTTTATCATTTAAATATCCATTAAACATTTTTAATAGCTGCATAATATTTCAACATCTGGATGTACATAATTAATATACTGATGGGCATTTTTCACCATTAGGAGTCATGTGCTAGGATGAGCATAGTCATATATAAATCTTTGCTTGAATTAGTTTTAGTCAATTTTAAAGTCTAAGTCTCTGTGGCAAGAACTGGCATTTCTATACACGATAAGACATTCACATTCATTTTATTTTAAAAATAGCACTTTTTATGTGCATTGCCTCAGGACTCGGGTGACCAGATGTCCCACTTCTGGGAGGTACTTTCTGCCATTCAACACTTTTATTCTGTTTTGAGTAGTAGAAACACACATATTTATTTAAGAAATTTAATTTTTTGCAAATCTGAACTTTTTTTTCCCCTCAACATTCTCATCATTGTTGCTTTTACTCTGTTTCTCAGGTTTGGAAGAAGCTGGGACAGAGAGAATAATTGAATTAGAATTTATAAAGAAAAAAAATCATGAAGCTTCTGTCTTAAGAATATAAATCATATATTTTAACTTAAATTACCTGGTAAATGGGACTCAGTGATGCATGCCTATAATCCTAGCAACTTGGGAGGCCAAGGAAGAAAGATCACAAATTTAAACTGAGCATCAGCAACTAAAAAGGGGATGTGGCTCAATGGATAAGTGCCCTTGGGTTCAATCCCTGGTTACACTCCCCCAAAAGTAAATAATAATAATAATAAAAAAGAAGAAAAAGAGAGAATACCACCTGATAATATGTTATCATTTCATTGTAAACATGTCTACCTGATTATAACAAACTAACATTTGTCTGAAGTAATCCACAGATGCATTTGCTTTCAGAGGCAGTTGAGAACCTGAGAGCCTTTCAACATCAACTGCCTGCTTTAAAACAATCAGAATTGAGTAAAATACAGCCAGTGATAAAGAGAGCAACCTAAAATTGATCCTTATAGTAATCAGAAACTGCTTCGGGGTTTGTGAGACCTTCAGGTCATTGCCATGTATAGGGACCCTACCTAAGGACTTGACTTGGAATGGTAACCAGAAACCTTACATGAGGGTTGATGGTGTGAAGTCTTAGATATTAAAGTCCCATGAAACTGAGTTGAAGCCTTAGCATCCTTGGAGGTTTATTTCTTCATCAGTAAGACCCTGAGTTTTACCTTATCTTCTAAAGACTGCGACTTGGACAAATGTATGACTCCATAGCAGTATAATTATCCTAATAATGATTAATATTTACAGAGGCCTTATGTGGGCCAGACACTCTTCTGAGAACTTTGTTACAACTGTTTTCTTTCTTGGCTTCTACCCTTGCCTTAAAAAGAGAGGCAGTGTATTAGCAGTCAAGGGCATGGACATTATATCTAGAAGTTGGATACCAGTTTGAATCCTAATTTTGTTATACACTTTCTGTGTGATCCTAAGCAAATTACTTAACCTCTCTGTGCCTCAATTTCTCACCTGTATAATGGTGATAATATCTATCTTGTGGGCTTAATAATGACTGAATTATTTGATATATAAAAAATGCTTAGAATAGTGATCATACATGGTAACTACATATAAGTATTAGCTTGTTGTAGCAGTCATAGCTATCATTCTCTTTTCTCTCTGGCTGCTTTGTCTTAAACTTACCTGCCTCCTGTTGCCCCTTAGATATTTGTGTTCCTGGACTCTGTCCTTGACCTACATTTTCTTTTCTGATTTCTTCAGTGCTTCTGATTGTTCTCTTTTGCCACCTGCACTGTGATCAGCAGTACTGACCTAAGAGCAGATCTCAGTATGCTGCTCTCTAGCCTCAAAACCTCTGACTGGTACCCAGTGCTTTCCTCCCTCTCCTTAATTATCTACTGTACAATTAACTCATTCCTTAACTGGATACTTCAAGATGCATGATCTTTTAATAGTCCTACTCTCTTGGCTTGATCTTTTACAATCCTGAGATTTCTCAAACTTCTGTAAATAGCAGTTGTCCAGAAAGCTTTTTAAAATGTAAATTTCTGGATCATGCCTCTAGAGACCTTTACTATCTGAGCTCAGGAATCAGCATTTTAAATCAATGCTATAAAGGGTTCTGATGCAGTTAGTCTGTGGGACCCCACTGAAGACATTTAACCAATCTTACTGTTAGAAATACTGGGCTGCCTCAAGGAATTAAACACATGCTGAGAAGTAGCTCAGCAAGGCAAACTTCACTTCTGCAGAAGAGTGTGCTACTGAACAAAGTCTGGCAAGCAAGCACCCTTGGGCAAGCAGTCCACCTGTTTTTATCCCTAATGCAGCACTGCTTCTTACCCTGATCTGAGAAGCTCCGGGTTACAATCTATACAATTGGCTAATTTTAAAATTGGGGCTTGCAAAATGAAGGGCTAGAGTTACAATGACTGCAATTGAATACACATTGGGAAGTTCAAAATGGCTATGATAAGATCCCAATTAAGGCTAAATACTATATTCTGAAATTGGACTCCTGGACTTTGTATTGTTCACATTATCTCTCTCTCTCTCTTTTTTTCCCCTGGTACTGGGGATTGAACTCAGGGCACTGAACCACTGAGCCACATCCCCAGCCCTATTTTGTATTTTATTTAGAGACAGGGTCTCACAGAGTTGCTTAGCACCTTGCTTTTGCTGAGGCTGGCTTTGAACCTTTCTATCCTCCTGCCTCAGCTGTCCGAGCTGCTGGGATTACAGGTATCCGCCACCACGCCCAGCTCACATTACCTCTTGAGACCATGTTTGAGTTTTGCTTAACTCTGTTTGCTATACTTCCCCTTTGCCATGATTTCTTTGCTCAATAAAATTGAATGGTGTTGGTGAGTCTTAAAAATTTTAAGATTTTACAGTAGTAGACACATTGTCAGCTACAGTTTTTTTTTTATTTTATTTTTTTCTTTTATGTGGTGCTGGGATGGAACCAAGGGCCTCACACATGCTGGGCATGTGCTGTACTACTGAGCTCTGCACACAGCCCCTTCCTAGCCATCCTTGATGTTTCACTTTCAATAAAATATGTGAGAAGACCTGGCACATGGTAGTGACCCAGTAAATTTTTGCTATTTTTGAAGGCAACTGGAAAAACTGCCTCCTTTATATTAAAACATAATTAAGAGTCTCTATGGTGAAAGATGTTTCATTGCCATTACTAATAATAGGTGTGAAATAGTACAGGAAATGACTTGCAGAATTACTTGGGGAGATACTTTGCTTTTGAAAAAGTATTTTAAAACAGCATAATATAATAAGTATCCAGTGAAGAATTTTGAAAGATTCAGAAATGCAAAAAAATAATTGAATATAACCCCATTATCTTCAGAAACTTGTAATATTTTGATGTTTGTCCTTCTAGTCTTTTTATATGTGTATATTTTCTTTAGCAAAATGGTTTCTTTGGTACATACTATTTTGTAACAAAATTGTTTAAGTAATATGCTGTGAATATTTTCCTATGCCAATGCATTTTTTTCTGCGATGTTTTTAATGACTTCAAATATTTTATTATACAAATCAGTCATATCTTACTCATTCAGTTCCCTATGTTAAGTGCTTATAATTTTTTGAAGTTCACATATGACTTAAAGAGAACCAAAAGCCTTTCTGTGTTCATTTAAAAATAAATAAATTGCAATTAATGAATTTTTCTTTAACAACAATATTGATACAAAACTTGGTGATTCTGATATGAATGTTAAGGATATTAATTTATTTAGAACTTAAAACACTAAAAGAATACAGGAATATCAAAGCACTCAGGAATAAATCCTTAAATATAATTACATATTTGGGATATCAGAGTGTGCCAGCCACAACAGCTAACTAGAAGGAAATTTTCCAGACAGGGGTAGATAGAACAGTGTTATTAATCAGTGGGCCAGGTAAATCAGGATGAAGGATCCCTTCCTTCTCCAGTATTTTTGGAAGCCATATGGCAGGATGGATTTTATTAGAACCTACATATTAATATACCTGTCTTCTCCTGGTAACCAGGGAGACTATATCCCTGGCTAACCAAAGCCATACAGGATCTGTTGAACCCCTGCATCCATATGTAATGGCAGAGTTGACTGGCTGCTCAGAATCTGTTGTCTTTAGAAACAGAAAGGTTGACTTAGGCCAAGTGGAGAATAATACAGCAGAGGCAATTATTCAAGAAAAAAACATTCTTTGAATCAAGAGAAGTAATGTGGGAAGTAAACTCTGATAAATGACATTTTGAAGCTTTTAAGCTTTGAAAAGGAGTCTTTGAGTTAGTGTATTTCAAATAACCCCCTCTCCCTGTCTCCAGTTGGCTAATCCTATAATTAAGTGTTTCTAATAAAGAGTTTACAACTGAAATGTGTCTGGGAAACTGGGCAAAGGTCTTTGGGGGCCTGGTTCTTGAGAAGATGCTACATTCCTTGGGACAGAGGTATCATTTCCTGAAGTTAGAGTTTTCTGTGTCAGGAACATGCCTTAGTCTCAGGAAATTTGATATTATCTGTGGACCAGAAAGAAGTTCTCAGTCACTGCCTGCAGGAGTCATTGAGTGCCACATTGGCTTTTGGAGCTGGGGCCTCCACTGAAGAGTGTTTAAGAAGCATCTGGACAAAAATATAGGTTGCTATTTAACTGTTTAGATTTAGGATGTCTCATGTGAATTCATGAAAAATCTAAGTGATGAAAAGAGTTAAAAGGAAGTCAGTGCCTATTTACCTAATATGTAAGATTCAGTTGTGAACTGTGCCATTCTGTACATTCGATACAGATTCTTACAATAATTTTGTTTTTAAGGTTAAACATTTTCTGTATTCTAGCCAGGTGCCATGGTGTGTTCCTACAGATTGGCTACTTGGGCTGAGGCAGGAAGATCACTTGAGCCCAGGAGTTGGAGCTGGCAACATAGTGAGACCCTGACTCAAAAAATATAGCTCCTGTATGCTTATCAATTGTTTCTGCAAATCTAAATGTACATAGATGAGTTTGCTTAGAATATGATCTTTATATAGACAGAGTCTCAGCTGGAGCATTGGGACTACTTCTGTGAATACTTTTCAGTTTTAGTCAGTTTAATTTGGTTAAGTAGCAGTTGTCTAGTTTTCATTATCCACTGCCATAACAATTACATCTGATGTAGCTGGAGCTTAGAGCAGATGGGTGATGTTAATTACTTCCAATGAAACAAAAACTACCTCAAATAATTAATGGAATAACAGTCTCATTAAAAGACCTTAGAGCCCCTCACCCCCCAAGAGACTAGAGAAAGAGGATGGCCCAGATTGTTCACTTGAGACCACTTTGAGCTATTGATCTATCTTAGAGACCTTACCTGAGGCTCTGATTCCAGCATGAATCATTCAGGTCATGTGGTGATGTTCTTATTTCCTTTCAAGGCTACTCTCTGTTTGCTATTGGTGAGTTTTCAAGAGAGCCTGTGTGAACTTCGGCAAGTCAGAGTCTAAAAATAACCTTATTTTTAAATTTTATTTATAGCTGTCATATTTTAGTTTTAACTGAGTTTTTGACCTAGTATGCAAACATTTGTGTGTATATGTAAGGTAGCAAATGCCAGGTAGGATTATTATTACTGGGTTATTATTAATTACTAGATTATTAATTACTGGGTTATTACTGAAAGGAAGAAGTTTTGTGTTTTCCTATCTGTGTTTTCTTCAGCTAATCATATTGTCTGTCAGCTGATCTTCCTGGCATGGAGTTTGTTTTTTTCTCCAAAATAGTTAAAGAGAGATGAACTATTGAGCAGGGATAGCAAGCATGGGAAAATCAGGAGAAGAGACAAGAAGAAAGGTCCTTTTCTATACATTATCATCTTGGTTTTCCAACCCAACGTAATGACACTGATTTTGAGAAAACTAGAAAGGAGTTAATCCACTTATACTTTTAATAAGAGATGAGAAGAGAGCAAGAGTTAATGTATAACATATGGTTTGCACTTTTTTGTCAAAAGGTCTAGGTTTCATTTGATGTTGAAAATATGTTTAGGAGCTTATGTGTTTAGGAGTTAAATTTCTGGAAGCATAATAGTAAAGATCTAGAGAGCTAAAGAAAAAGTTTTAAAAAAGGAAACAGTAAAAACTGAAGTAAATAAAAAGGTTGTTTTGAGACTAGAGGTTTGAGTATAATCATTTGTGTTAGCTTTCCATTACTACAACAATATTATCTGCGATAATAAACTTAAAAAAGAGAACATATTTATTTTGGCTCACAGTTTTAAAGGTTTCACTCCATGGTTGTTTGGTCCTGTTGCTTTTGAATCTGTGGTAAGCCTGTACATTATGGCAGGAGCATGTGACAGAGGAACTGCTCACCTCACGGCAGCCAGAAGCAAGAGAGACATAGAAAGGGGTTGGATTCCCTCTATCCCCTACAGGGACACCCCTCTAGTGACATAAGACCTTCCACTATATTTCAGTAGCAGTAAGTGGAGAATTGTCTTTAACACATTGGCCTTTTTTGTTTCATTGGCCTTCAGGCAACATTCAAGTTCCAAACTATGGCATTACCCAAATGTGAGTTACCAGGTGTATGAGAGGCAAATAGGGTTAATGTCCTTGGGACAGAAACAACCAGTAACTCAGGAAACAAATGGCATACCTACAAATAATATTGCCTAATATACTATGGAGGTAGCAAACTCAGAGTAGATGCAAAAGAGAGGAGATTGTAGCATATAAGAGTCATATATGGTTGTACATTATCTTTGTCATGATCTCTTTTTTATCTAAGATTTTCTAAAATTAGTTACAAGATCTATTTGGTTTTAAGTTAGTAAGCATTTCTAACCTAAACCCAACTTTAGGTTTTTGAAAGATGTGATTCCAACAACTTTTCCTCTTTAGAATTTTCATGAATCTAATATATGCTGAAAAGAAGTTAGAGAAAGACTATTCATAGAAGAGTTAAACTTTACAACTCTAAATGATAAAATAACAAATGCATAAAATTAATAGGAAATACCAGAAGAACAAATACAATAACAAGCAGTAATGTGATATGGTTAAGAGCATGATTTCTAGAGAGTCTGAGTTTCTTTCTGTATGACCATAAGCAAATTAGTGGATGTACTTATTTTTTGGGCAGTGGAGAGACATAGATGTAAAGCGTGGTACTTAGCACATGGTAATGGAGCCCATTAATGTTAACTCTTAGGCAGTATTATTGACGTCTATTTTAAGTGACCTGTAAAAAAAAATTGTTTTCTAAAACATGTAGGTCTAGATAGATTTCTGTCTTTCATACTCTTAAAGCAGTTGAAGGGTTTCAGGACATGAGTTATGCACACTAATTAAAATTTCCCTTCTTTCTATAGAGGTTTTGGCTAGAGGTACTCTTTTCAGTTATAATCTGTCTGCAACTCATTGTCAACACCATCTGACATAGCTGTAGCTTTTATTCCTGTCCCTGTTATCAACATTATCAACTTTTTTTTTTTTCCTGCCAGAAAGGGGAACTGTATTCTAAATGAGGAATCTTAAAGGTCCTGTACCCAATAGCAATCAACAAGCATCATTAGCATCTGTGTGTAACATGCAGCTATTTCATAAATTGTTGGTTGAATCCCAAATGCCAGTTCCAGCCCATTTCTCTTGCCACTATAGAGTTTTGAAAGACAAATATGCCTTTTTATTATAATTTCCTTTGCAGTTAGGATTAGCAGCATGGTTCAATTCTTGCCAATGTGATAATAGACAGAAATTTTTTGGAGGGCCTCTACAAGAAAAAAAAAATACTTCTGTGATAGGAGGAACAGAAGCAAGAGAATAATTTGGATGCATACTCTCTTCTTCCATCCTTAAGTATGGAATATGATGTACGAAATTAATATGATGTATGCAATCAAGTAGCAATCATGAGGCAATTAGCCTGAAAATGAAAGACTGACAAGCAAAGATGGTAGAGCAGAAAGCCTAGGTTCTTTATAACATTATTAAGCTTCCAGAAAAACCCTGATAACCTTTTCTGGATTTCTTGTTCAGTGCACAAAGAATTCCTAATATTTAAGCTACTTAGACTTTTCTGTTCCTTATAGCTGCAAGCATTCCTAACTAAAGCAAGATACACCTTCTTTGGGTTGGGATGTAGCTTAGTGGTAGAGTGCTTTCCTAGCATTCACATGGCTCTGGGTTTGATCCCCAGCAGTGCAAAAATACAAAAAACAACACAAACCAAAAAAAACCCCAACTTTAATGTGAAAAAAATTAATATAAAATTGGAGGAGTTGTTAAGTTTATACACTGTTATTTCTTCACAAAACCAATACACGTAACAGGGAATATGGCAGAATTCAGGAAACAAAAGATTAATTCTAGTCATATTTTGGTGACATGGGCATCAATATCAAACAACTCAGGGCTAGTCATAATTTCTAAACACTCGGGCTACATCTGGAATCCATTCCTACTATAGGTAGATATATTTTTTTTTCTTCGTGGTGCTGGGGATTGAACCCAGGACCTTGTGCTTGTAAGGCAAGCACTCTGCCAACTGAGCTATATCCTCAGCTCTACAAGTAGATCTTTTAAAAAAATTTTATTATTTTTTTATTTAGCTTTTAATTTTTTACAGACTGCATTTTGATTCATTGTACACAAATGGGGTTAATAGATTTTTAAAGTCTTGGTTTTGTCAGGCTTTCCTCACCAGAACATGTCAAAGGCAAGAAATGAAGTTTCAATAATATGAAAAAAGCTGGGTATGAGTAAGAGTGAGTGGGTAGGAGATGTCAATTAAAGGATCAGCATATAGAGGCCATACCAGTCTTCCTACCAGAATTGTTCCTAGCATACACCCTGAGTTTATGTAGCCATATGTTTTTGAATTTCAGTAGGGGAAGAAGAGAACAAGGTATTAAAAAGTCAAAGGAGACATGGTGGTGCACACCTGTATTCCCAGTTACTCAGGAGGCTGAGGCAGGAGAATTGCAAATTTAAGGCCAGCCTGGGCAGCATAGCAAGACTCAGTCTCAAAAAAAAAAAAAACAAAAAAAAAACAAAAAAAAAAAAAAAACAACTAAATAAAGGAATGAAAAGACAAAAGAGAAGTAGTAGCAGTCATTGAAGACCTGGAAAAATTTCTTGGAAGCATTAAAAATTTTGAGGTTCACTCCTACAGAAGTTGCATGGTAAAGTCATGGCAACCGTATGCTTAATGTAATCCTGTTAAATATTAGATTATCTACTTATGTTAAGATTTTTAATAAATTTGTTCATTTGGTGTGGAAATTTAAAATAAAAGTAGGCAAGGTAAGGAACTGAGGTGAGAAAATACAGAGGACCCTTATGAGAAATTTGTCCATATCCAAAGATGCTGTCTCTTAGAAATTGCTCTTACTCAGATTTTTTTCACTATGGCTCTGTAGTATAATTTAAGGTCTGATAGTGCGATGCTTCCTGTTTCACTCTTTTTGCTAAGGATTGCCTTGGCTGCTCTGGATCTCTTATTTTTCCAAATGAATTTCATGATTGCTTTTTCTAGTTCCATGAAGAATGTCATTGGGATTTTAATAGGAATTGCATTGAATCTGTATAGCAGTTTTGTCAGTATGGCCATTTTGATTATATTAATTCTGCCTATTCAAGAGCATGAGAGAACTTTCCATTTTCTAAGGTCTTCTTCAATTTCTTTCTTTAATTTTCTGTAGTTTTCATTGTAGAGTTCTTTCACCTCTGTTATTAGATTGATTCCCAAGTATTTTTTTTTTTTTTGAGGCTACTGTGAATCGGGTAGTTTTCCTAATTTCTTTTGCTTTGGATTCATCACATATATAGAAATGCATTTGATTTATGGATTTATGATTTAAATATGCGTTTATGATTTATTGATTTTGTATTCTGCTACTTTGCTGGATTCATCTGAGTTCTAGAAGTTTTCTGGTGGAATTTTTTGAATCTTCTAAATACAGAATCATGTCAGCAAATAGCAATAGTCTGAGTTCTTCTTTTCCTATTTGTATCCCTTTAATTTCTTTCATTGGTCTGATTTCTCTGGCTAGAGTTTCTAAAACTGTGTTGAATAGAAGTGGTGAAAGAGGGCATCCCTGTATTCTAGTTTTTAGAGGGAATGCTTCCAGTTTTTCTCCATCTAGAATGATGTTTTCCATGGTCTTAGCATAGATAGCTTTTACAATGTTGAGGTATATACCTACTATACCTAGTTTTTCTCGTGTCTTAACATGAGGAGGTGCTGTATTTTGTCAAACGCTTTTTCTGCATATATTGAGATAATCATGATTCTTGTCTTTAAGTCTGTTGATGTAATGTATTACGTTTATTGATTTCTGTATGTTAAACCAGTCTTGCATGCCAGGGATGACCCCACTTGATCATGGCGTACTATCTTTTTAATATGTTTTTGTGTGCAATTTGACAGAATTTTATTGAGAATTTTTGCATCTATGTTCATCAGGAATGTTGGTCTGAAGTTTTCTTTATTTGATGTGTCTTTGTTTGGTGCTGGCTGATTCTCTGTTTCTATTACTTTATTTTTGGTTCAATCTGGCTATTTTCTATTGACCTTTGGCTTCACAATGTCTCTCTTCTTCTGTGTATTGTCCATCTAATGAATGCTTAATTTTAGTTATTATAATCTTAATTTATAGTTCTAAAGATTCTCCTTGGGTTGGGGATATGGCTGAATGGTAGAGTGCTTGCATAGTATGTGTGAAGCCATAGGTTTGATCCCTAGCCCTGAAAAAAAAAAAAAATTCTCCTTGCTTTTTTAAAAAAGTTCAAATTTTCTGATTAGGTTATCAAATTATTCACATTTTAAAATATATGAATCACACTCATTTTGAAATTGGTGTTTGATCACTCCTTTATTTGGGTCACCTGTTGATCCTTTTCTATTGTCTATTTATTCTCTTGGTTTTTGGTCATTTGGTTCTTTTTCCTGACATGCTTGTTAAGTTTTGATTCAATGGGGGGCACACACTTTTTAATTTTATTTGTTCTTTTTAATTATACATGCCAATAGAATGTATTTTGACATATAATACATACGTAGAATATAACTTCACATTCTTTTTTTTAATATTTCATTTTAGTTGTAGGTGGACAAAATACCTTTATTTTATTTTTATGTGATGCTAGAAATGTTGAATATTTTTTCATATATTTGTTGACTGTATTTCTTCTGTGAAGGGTCTGTTCAGTTACTTTGCCTGTTTATTGATTGGGTTTTGTCTTTTTGGTGTTAATTTTTTTGAATTCTTTTTATATCCTGGAGGTTAATGTTCTATCTGAGGTGCAGGTGGCAACGATTTTTTCCCATTCTGTAGGCTGTCTTCACATTTCAGTAGGGGCACACTCTTTATAAAAAGGCTCTGGATGATTATCATCTTCTAGAAATGATTTAATTTTCTTCTGGCAACTGGACCAATAACCTTGTCCAATTAGGGTCTGTTGTGCTTCATCATGTTTCAGGCTTTATAAGGATGGACCAGCTTTCAGTTTGGCCTGATTCTTAGCGTAATATGTTTTAGAGATCTCAACTGAAGAGTTGGGTATATTTTGTAGACCTCACTTCCTTCCTGGCCCTGAACTCCAAATTTTGTTTGCTTAGCACTTGAGTTTTTAAAATCTCTTCTTAGCTGTTTGGCTTCTTAATGATTGCCTTAGGCTTGGTTTCTTAGTCGTTTTTCTGCCCATCTATGGTTTAGGAACTGACCAAATAAATGCTTGAAGGGGAAAATCTGGGCAACTGGCTCTGCCTCCTCTTCTGTGAGATCTTGGCCTCTTCAATATTGAAATTCAGTGCTACTGATGAAACCACATTTTGTTTTTTTCAAACCAGTGAGACTGCCAGAGTTTTGAGTTGACACTTTTGGTCTTTACCAAAGTCTTCAGTATCCCATAAGGTAAATGGGCAGATGACCTGAACACAAAATATAGCAGCAAATTTAGGGCTCATCTCAGTGTATTTACCTTTTTGGGATTTGACCTCTTAAATCATGATTCTTTGGGAATCATGTGGAATTTTTGCATTGCATTCAGCTTTCAGAGAATGTTAATATGATAGAAATTACTCTATTGCTTCTAGAGTCAGAAGTTGTTAGGCTATTTTGTACGTGTCTGTTTAAGCTTATCATATTTAGATGCAGTAATTATTCAGATGATCTTTAATATAAAATTTCTCCTGAGTCTTTAAACCATTTTAAGAATCTGCTAGGGAAAGTAACAGTTTATGAAAATTTTATATCCAATATCCTATATTCTCAAAATGTATAATACAGTATGTGTGTGTGTGTGACTTCTGAATGACTTTCTACTTTTAAAAATGACCTACTTAGAAGATGGAAAGATCTCCCATATTTTTTGATAGGCAGAATTAATATTACCACAATGGCCATACTTCCAAAGGCACTATACAGATTTAACGCAATTCCAATAAAGATCCCTGTGACATTCTCATAGAAACAGAAAAAGCAATCATGAAATTCATCTGGAAGAACAAAAGACCCAGAATAGCCAAAGCAGTCCTGGGCAGGAAGAGTGATGCAGGAGGTATCACAATACCAGACCTTAAACTCTTCTATAGGGCAATAGTAACAAAAACTGCATGGTACTGGCACCAAAATAGGCAGGTAGACCAATGGTACAGGATAGAAGACACAGAAACATACCTACATAAGTACAGTAACCTCATACTAGAGAAGGGTGCCAAAAACTTACGATGGAGAAAAGATAGCCTCTTCAACAAATGGTGCTGAGAAAACTGGCAATCCATATGCAGTAAAATGAAATTAAACCCCTATCTCTCACCCTGTACAAAACTCAACTCAAAATGGACCAAGGATCTAGGAATTAGACCTGAGACCCTTCACCAAAGAAGAAAAGTAGGCCCAAATCTCCATCATGTTGGCTTAGGACCAGATTCCTTAACAAGAGCCCCATAGCGCAAGAAATAAAAGCAAGAATCAATAAATGGGATAGAGTCAAACTAAAAAGCTTTTTCTTAGCAAAGGAAACAATAATGTGAAAAGAGAGCCTACAGAGTGGGAGAAAATCATTTCCACACACACCTCAGACAGAGCACTTATCTCCAAAGCTTATAAAGAATTAAAAAAACTTTACACCCAAAATACAAGGAACCCAATCAATAAATGGGCTAAGGAAATGGACAGACACTTCACAGAAGAAGATATACAGGTGATCAACAAACATGGAAAAGTGCTCATCTCTAGTAATGAGAGAAATGCAAATTAAAACCACCCTCAGATTTCATGTAACTCCAATTAGAATGGCTATCATCAAGAACACAAGCAATAAGTGTTGGTGTGGATGTGGGGAAAAAGGCACACTCATACATTGCTGGTGGAGTTGCAAATTGGTGCAGCCACTCTGGAAAGCAGTATGGAGATTCCTCAGAAAGCTTGGAATGGACCTGCCATTTGACCCAGCTATTCCACTCCTCGGTTTATACCCAAAGGACTTCAATTCAGCATACTACAGTGATGTAGCCACATCAATGTTCATAGCAGCTCAATTCACAATAGCTAGATTGTGGAACCAACCTAGATGCCCTTCAGTAGATGAATGGATAAAGAAACTGTGTGTATATACACAACAGAATATTACTCAGCCATAAAGAAGAGTAAAATTATGGCATTTGCTGGTAAATGGATAAAGTTGGAAAATATCAAGCTAAGTGAAATAGGCCAAGCCCAAAAAATGAAAGGCCTGATAAGTGGATGTCAATATATAATAAGGGGGGTGGAGAGGGGGAGAGAAGAATGAAGGAACTTTGTATGGTGTAGAGGAAAATGGGGTGGGAGGTGGTGGGGGACAGAAAGATAGTAGAATGAAACAGTATTACCTTAAGTATATGTACAATTACATGAATGGTGTGAATCTACATTGTGTACAACCATAGAAATGAAATGTTGTACCCCATTTGTGTACAATGAATCAAAATGCAGTCTGTAAAAATAAAAAAAATTTAATTAAAAAAGAAATGAGCAATAAAAAATATTTTTTTTATTAAATACAGGTTACTTGTAGTCTCAGAGAAAATGGTATGCTTTTGCCCATATTTTTCCCACCTCCTTCAGTACTCCTGCATACCCAATCAAGTAAACCATATTTAGTGGTGTCAATGGAGGGTGTGTAGCCATGACTCAGAATGCTTAGTATCTCTTAGTATTTGGAACTTGTCAGTGCTTTAGTCATGCTGAGGCCAGTGTCTTCCAGAGTATAACACTATTATGTGAGCATGTACTAGTGCTAAAGGAGACAGTTTTTAAATGGAAGAAACATTCTCCATTCTCTGTTAACAATGTGCTATGGGAAAGAGTAGATACATATTTATTTTATAACTTAACAATTAATGACTCCAAGTATAATCACTATGATTTGTAGTCTACAGCTTGTTTAAGATGTGCCAACCTCTTAATCTATAGCTATAACAATTACTTCAAAACTTCTGCTTTTGGGCCTGGGGAGATGGCTCAGTTGGTAGAGTCCTTGCCTCACAAGCACAAGGCTCTGGGTTCAAATCCCCAGCACCACAAAAACAAAAAACAAGCAAAAACTTCTGCTTTTGAGATATAGTTTGCCTTGAAAAAAAGTATCATTTCTATCTCTATCTTCCAAAACGTGAGTGTCAAGGTTCAAAGCATTTTTTACTTATGCCCTGACAACATTTCTTCCCTCAGACCTTGATGACAGAACAAGGATTTTATTAGCTCTTATTCTTATCCCCACCCAGCATAAAGGCCCTGTTGAGTCACAGTCCAAGCACTAGGTCTGAGTCTTTTCTAGTGATTAAAATTAAATAAAAATTTTATTATGAAAAGAAATCTAAAATATATATGAAAGTAGAAAGAGCAGTACAATCAGTTCCCTTATACCTGTGTCCCTAGGTTTAACATCATCAACTCATGAGCAACTTAGATCACCTATACCCTTACCTGCTTTTTCCTTCCCAGTTATTTTGAGATAATACCAGATATACTGTCATTTCATTCCAATTTATTTCAGTATGTTTCTATATAGAAAAGTTAACATAGCAGTTTTGACTTCTGTTTTCTGAAAGGCCTGTTTACAAGGTTGACCCTTAGCTAGTATCAGGGAAGATGGATTTGGAGAGAACTCTCACCACCCTAACTGGTAATGGCTCACTGTGCCTAAACTTTGTGTATAAACCATATTGTTTATGCTGAATATCTGCTTTCCTTCTAAGCGGCTAGAATCTTGGAATATGCTCAATAGTGTGACTATGTAACCAGACTCCGATAAAAACTTTGGGCATTGAGTCTGTAGCAGGCTTCTCTAGTTCATAGCACTGTCTCAACTTGTTGCTGGGGGAATTAGGCCCATCCCAGTGACTCCACTGGAAGAAGACTTGAAAGTTGGCAACTGGTTTCCTCTCAACTTTACTCCATGCTGCTTTCCCTTTCCTGGTTTTTGCTTTGTTACCTTTTTGCTGCTCATAGCCATGATGAGTACAGTATGCAGAGTCATGTGAACCCTCCTACCAGATCCCTACATCTGGGAGTAATATTTGGAATCACTGGCAGAATATCTCTTACTTAAACACTTAAAAGCTATCTATCCATCCATCTATCCATCCATTTGCACACGTCTCCACAGTACTATTATCATATCTAAAAATATTCATACTTCCTCCATAATATCAAATATCAAATTGTCATTTGCATTTTCAATTACCTCATAAGTATCATAATCTTTCTTAAAATTTGTTTGAATCAAGATTCTGATATTGTAACTGGTTGATACCTTTTTAAGTTATCACTGTAGGTTCCCTATCTCCTTTTTTTTTTTTTTTTCCTTGAAATTTATTTTGCTGAAGAAACTGAGTCATTTTTCCTGTGGTATTTCCCACACTCTTTTTTGTTTACTGTACTGCTATGGGGTAGTTTATTGTGTTCCTCTGTGAATTGGTAGTTGGATCCAGGAACTTTTTGTGTGAGATTTTGGAAGTCCAATGCTGCCTTAGTCCTGAGGACATGCCTTAGTTTTCATTTGATTAATATTTGCCAAACATATTAAGGTACTTGAATAAAAGGGCTCTGACAATAAATATCTTTGTTTCATTAGCATGAGACTAGATCTTCAGACACTGGGAGCATGATTCATCCTTGAGAAATTCCGGTGAAAGGTACATGGCTTAGTGTTTATTACCTGCCTTTCAGGTACTAATCCTGGCAGAATTCTCTGAGCAAACTAACTTTATTGGGGGTTGGAACTGTACCATGGTGATCAGATTCTCTTTTTTTAGTCTAATTATTTTTGGTAAGGCCCTAAAATCTTAAAACAGGAAATATCAGAACCCTACTAAAAACCCCAACATATATAAATTTTTTATGCAACAAAATCCTTCAAACCATAGTAACTAAGTTCTTTGTAAATAATTATTATTTTTGGTTTTTTTGCTTTTTTGTTTTTGGTACTGAGTGTTGAATGCAGGGGCATTCTACCACTGAGCTATATCCTCATCCCCTTTCTACTTTTTATTTTGAAACAGGGACTCACTAAATTACTGAGCCTGACCTTGAACTTGTGATTCTCCTGCCTTAGCCTCCCAAGTCACAGATTATAGGCATGTGCCACCACACCTAGCCTATTAGTGCATCTTAATTGTACAAAGTAATGAGTTTCATTGTGACAATTTCATACATGCTTCTCATTTACATTGATCATATCCACCCTGTTTCCCTCCTTTCTTCTCCTTACTAGGTAGGTGCTTTTTCTAAATAGCACCCCTTCTACTTTTTTTGGGGGGTGCTGGGGATCGAACCCAGGGTCTTGTGCTTACAAGGCAAGCACTCTACCGACTGAGCTATCTCCCCAGCGCCCCCTTCTACTTTTATTATGTCTTTTTTGTTTTGTTTTGTTTTTGAGTTACTAGTTCCTTTTGACTTTATAGGAATAACCCAACAGCGAAAGTCTAATGTAATAATAGGAAAAGAAGTCAAACTATCTCTGTTTGCCAGTGATATGATCCTATATCTAGAAGATCTAAAAAACTCAACCAGAAGACTTCTAGAGCTTATGTTGTTTAACAAAGCAGCAAGATACAAGATCCACACCCATAAATCAATAGCTTTCCTATATTCAAACAGTAATTCAGCTCAGGGAAAAAAATCAGGAAAACCATCCCATTCACAGTATCTCAAAAAAATCATCAAAAACTTGGGTATTAATCTAACCAAGGAGGTAAAAGAGCTCTACAATGAAAATTACAGAACACTGAGGAAAGAAATTGAAGAAGACCTTAGAAGATGGAAAGACATTCCATGTTTTTGGATAGGCAGAATTAATATTGTCAAAATGGCCATACTACCAAAAGCAATATACAGGTTCAGTGCAGTCCCCATCAAAATACCAGTGACATGTCAGGCATGGTGGTGTACACCTGTAATTCCAGCGGCTTGGGAGGCTGAGGCAGGAGGATGATAAGTTCAGGTTAACCTCAGCAACTTAGCAAGGCCCTAAGCAACTCAGTGAGACCCTGTCTTTAAATAAAATATAAAAAAAGGGCTGGAAATGTGGTTCAGTGGTTGAACACCCCTGGGTTCAATCCCTGATACTAAAAAAACAAAGGCAAAAAAAAAATGACATTTTCCACAGAATTAGAAAAAACAATTCTTAAATTCATTTGGAAGAGTAAGAGACCCAGAATAGCCAAGCAAAATTAAACAAGAAAAGTGAAGCAGGAGGCATCCTAATTCCTGATCTAAAATTATACTACAGAGCTGTAGTAATAGTAATAGCATGGTACTGGTATCAAAAGAGACATGAAGACCAAAGGAATAGAATAGAAGTCACAGAAACAAATCTATGTACCTATAGCCATCTGATTTTTGACAAAAGTGCCAAAAATGTATCATGGAGAAAAGACAGTCTTTTTAACAAATGGTGCTGGGAAAACTGTGTCAGTTATATGTAGAAAAATGAAATTAGGTCCCCGTCTCTCACCCTATGTAAAACTCAAATTGAAATGGAGCCAAGACTTAGGAATTAGAAACTTTACAACTGATGGAATAAAACATAGGGTCAACACTCCCATCACATAGGTACTGGCACCTACTTCCTTAGCATGATCCCCTAAAATGCAAGAAATAAAACCAAGAATTGGTAAGTGGAATGCCATCAAACTAAAAATCTTCTGCACAGCAAAGGAGAAAGGAGCCTAAGAGAGAGAGCCTACAGAATAGGCCAACTGTCCCTCAGAGAGAGTTAATATCCAGAATATACAATGAACTCAAAAAACTTGACACATAGAAAAAACAACTCAATCAACAAATGAGCAAAAGAACTAATCAAACTTCTCAAAAGAAGAAACACAAATAGCCAACAAATATATGAAAAAATGTTCAACATCACTAGCAATCAGGGAAATGCAAATCAAAACTACACTAAGATTTCATCTCACTGGTCAGAATGGCGATGATTAAGAACACATACAAACAATACTGGTGAGGATGTAGAGGAAAAGGTATACTTGTACATTGTTGGTAGGACTGCAGATTGGGACATTCACTCTGGAAAGCAGTATAGAGATTCCTCAAAAAACTAGGAATGGGACTACCATATGACCCAGCTATCCCACTCCTTGGTATTTTCCTGAAAGATCTAAAATCATACTACAGCAACACAGCCACATCAATGTTTATAATAGCACATATGAAATCAACCCAGATGCCCTGTTGGTAGATGAATGGATTAAGAAATTATGGTATATATGTACAATGGCGTTCTACTCAGCCATAAAAAGAATGAAATTATGGCATTTATTGCTAAATAGATGTAAATGGAAAATATCATGCTAAGTGAAATTAGCCAAACTCAGATTCTCAAAGGTCAAATGTTTTCTCTCATGTGGAGGCTAGAATAAAATAAAGGAAAGGGGGAGGGAAAGATAGGATAACAAAGAACCAATCAAATACAAATTAATAAATGAGCAAAAGGAAGTAGAGTAGAGTAGAGGAAGAAGATTGGGAAAGGATAGGGAAGATGGGAGGGAAAAGGGGGGCACCATAAACTGAAATCAGTTTTCACGCATGTATGAGTTTTTTGGGATGAATCCAACTACTATGTATAATTACAACGCTCTAATAAAAATAAAAATAAAATGTCCTTTATTTTAAAAAAGTCCAATATAGTTATAGTTATCATAATAGATGTGCCTTTTTGAAATGAATGGTTGGTCATTTCACAAACATTTAGAATATATGTGTATACTTTAAACATTTTTATTTTTAATTGTGGTAAAAACACATAACAACTTTTGAATGTACAGTTCAGTAGTGTTAGGTACATTCATAGTGTGGTCCAATCTCCTGAACTCTTTTCATCTTGAAAAACTAAAACTCTGGTATGACCATTTAAAGATAATTCCCCATGTTCCCCTCATTCTAGACCCTAGAAACCACTTTTCTTCTGCCTCTGAATCTGCCTAGAGTAGAATCATAGTATTTGTCTTTTTGTAATTGACTTTTATTTTTTTGTGATTGACTTTTATCACTTAGAATAATGTCCTCAAGATTCACTGGTGGTGTAGCATGTATCTGAATTTCCTTTTTTTTTTTTTTTTTTTTGGTACTATGGATTGAACCCAGGGGTGCTTAACCACTAAGCTACATCCCCAACCCTTTTTTAATATTTTATTTAGAGAGAAGGTCTTGCTAAGTTGCTTAGGGCCTCGCTAAGTTGCTGAGTCTGGCTTTGAACTCACAATCCTCCTGCCTCAGCTTCCCGAGGGATTACAGGTATGCACTACTGTGCTTGGCTCCTTTTTTTTTTTTTTTTTTTTTTTTTTTTGCGGTGCTGGGGTTTGAACCCAGGGCCTTGTACTTGCAAGGCAAGCACTCTACCGACTGAGCTATCTCCCCAGCCCTTGGCTCCTTCCTTTTTAATGCCGAAAAATGTTTTGGTATATGAATATATTGCATTTTGTTTATTCATTAATTCATCCATAGGCTTATGGATGCCTAAGTTGCCTAGGCTGGTTTTAAATTTGTGGTCCTCTTGCATTAGCCTCCTGAGTTACTGGGATTATAGGCATGCACCACCATGCCTGGCTGTTTCATTTTTTTGAGGAACCATCATACTGTTATCCACAATATGCATCATTATACATTTCCACCAACATCACACAAGAGTTCCAATTTCTCCGTATCCTCTCAACGTTTGTTGTTTTCTGCCCCCACCTACAATAGCAAGCATCCTAATGAATTTGAAATGATATCTCATTGTGATTTTGATATGTATTTTCTTAATGATTAATGATAAGCCTCTTTTCATGTATGGCCATTTGTATCTCTTTTTGAAATAAATGTCTACTCTAGTATTTTACCCATTTTAAAATCAGGTTATTTTTGTTCTTATTGAGTTGTAGGAATTCTTTATTCTGAATAGTAAGCCCTTATCAAATGTATGATTTGCAAATATTTCTTCCCATTCTATGGACTGCCTTTTCATTCTGTTGACTATGTCCTTTGATGCATATGAATTTTTAATTGTGATATAGTCTAATTCAACTATTTTTTCTTTTGTTGCCTATACTTTTGGTATTACATCTAAGATATCATTGTCAAATTCAGTGTCATAATGCTCTCCCACTAAGTTTTCTTCTAATGGTCTTATAGTTTTAGCTTTTACATTTATATAAGTCTTTGATCCTTCTTGAGTTACTTTTTCCATGAGATTTAAGGTAAAAATATATCTTCATTCTCTGCTCTTCTAATGATATATCAGTGCACTGTCTTGAAGAGAGGAGAGGGCTCTGAAGTCAATTATGCTATTGACAATTGCTTAAAATGGAAATCTTGCCTTAATGTCTCCTCCTATGGGCAGTTCTTACTTACCTAGTTTATCTTTCCCCAAAGAGTTTAAGTTTTAAGAAGTAAGAGAAATTGCTAAATGTTGGTTGTCAGTTATTAAGTATTAATTATTTGTACTTTTTATTTTAAGTCCTTAAACTTTTTATTATGAAAAGTTTTCAGACATACACTAAGAAAATAGTAAAACAAACCCCAGCACACAGCGTTAACAAATAGCCTCCTGCACATCTTCATCTACTCCCTTTTCCAGCCTTTTCTTTCTGAAGTATTTTGTTATCATTTCACTCATGTATTTAATGTAAAATGATGTATTTCTGATCAAATATGTCTGATGTTAGAATATACTTTTCTAGTACTTTATAGAGTATTTGTATAATTACTTTATGTTGTGTTAAATTCTAGCACAAGGACCAATAGCCTAATTTTTGACATTTGGAATGTCTTTGGTTTATATATTTATTATATGCTATTTCTTTGATCTTATCTGTAAGTTGTAATGCTGCTTTTGCTTCAGGAATCCAAATTGTAATCATGACATTGCTCTTTTAGGAAAAATTGAACTGCTCTACAGCCCTCTACTTTGGAAAATGATTTCTAGTGCTAGGGATATAGCTTACTGGTAGAGCACTAGACTAGCATGCACAGAGGTCCTGGGTTTGATCTCAATACCAGGAAAAAAAATGTGATTTTTAATAACTCATTATTTTATAGACATTAGTTACATATACTTATAAACTGCTTAGAATGAGAACTCACAAGAAAGATTACTATGTTTCTGCCCTTTGAATCATGGTGATACTGTGTACAAAGAGCATCTACCTGTTGCATTATTCTTACTCCACCCCCAGGAGAATTTAATAAAGTTCAATAAGTGAGGGGACTTTTTGCTCTAGAAGTACTATTTAGAAGTTAAGAATTCACAAATACATGATTGTTAAAATGAAAAATAGTCAGATCTCATTCAGATTTTAAAGTTTTCTTCTTGATTAATATTGCCTAATTATTCAGTACTGTTATAACTCAAAGTGGGAGGGGTGCTGTCAATAAATAGACTGTTTGATATAAAGCGGTTTGGTAAGTGGAAGGTATGGGTAGTGAGGTGAGTCAGGAGCTATTGCCATACAGGTAAGCTGGTTTCTTCAGTTGACCAAGGATAGTAAAAACTGAAACCAGGAAAAGTCAGTGTTAGCACACTGGCCCATACATTCCCAGGTAAATAGTTTTGTATCACATTACTTATTTCTCCTCTGAGATCTCCTGAATTTAAAATATTGAGTAAATAACTCATATCTGAAAAGGATATTTAAGAATCATTCATACATACACAAATACCAATTCCTTACTTTCTTAGGACTTTTTTCCCACTGCAAACTTGAGTAAGGGGTGGGTGTATCTTTGTGGGGAGCCTTCCACAAAACCTCTATTATAAGCATCTGATGACTCCAGTAGCATGCCAGTAGTCAGGTGTGTATGCTTGGCCGTTAGAGTGGGCCCCCATTTCTCTTAGCCTTTCAGTGAAGCCACAAAGAAGAAAGTGCAATGCCAGTTATTCTTTGAACATTATCCTTATTTTCCTCTGCCTGTGTGTTATTTCCTTTCCTTCCCTCCCCCCTTTTGAATAATTTTATCTAAGTGTCAGTTTGAAAAAAAAAAAACCTGCAAAAGGCTTTTTCACTTGCTTTCAACTGGAAAACAGTGGTTCTTGGAATTTATTAACTAGTGCAGTCTCTTTGAAAATGTGAAGAAAATAAAGGTTCATAATTTCACAAGACAGCCTCTCTGAGAAGGGAACATTGTAGCCAATTTTGAATTAGAAAGATACACTGTGGCAGAGAGATAATGAAATTTGGGCCAAAAATTCTTGGGTCAAATCTTGGCTCTGCCATTTAACTAGCTGTGCCATCTTAGCCAAGCCTCTTTGACTCACCCAAGCAGGGTTTCTTTCATCCGTAAAACAGTTAGTAGTGCCCAGTGATGTTGTTATTGGGATTAAAATAAATGAGTCTTTGATAGTGATGAAAAGGAGACTCAAGCAGGGAAGACTGCTGTCATCCTCCTGTTCTGTAAACCTCCCTCCCCAATTTAACACAGAACTTGATTCACAGTGGAATTCAGCAAAACTGTACTGAAATATACTTTGATTTGAAAGTAAATAGGAAAAATATTGAAGACAAATGTGATTTAAACAGTTCACAAAAATGAAAAACAATTTACCACAGTAATGCTGATAGAACTATGTCCTCATGACCACTTGTTTATGGTGATAATTCACAGCTCAAAGTAATTTTATGTAGTTGTCTGCTACCAGACTTAAAATCATTGCTAAGGTTCATCCTTAAGGATTTTCAGTAGTGTTTTCAAAGGAGCACCTTCTGAACTGACAAGTAGATTTGCTTAGTATTATAGGTCATTTTAAAGATGTTTAATTATTTAGCATTGTTGTGATGTCTAAATTTAAGATAACAATTTTTATTTTATTTTTGTCTATTGTTAATGTTTTAGGGATTTTCCTATCAAAAGTTTGTGTGTTGTTTTTTGTTTTTAACAATCCACCTAAAACTTATTTTTTCTTCCTGGCTATGGTGTGTAAAATTATATTAGTATAGAAGAAACATGCATAGTTAATATCCATATAAAACTTACTTAATAAATCTAAAAGAAAAAGGAAAAAGAAAAAGGCTTAAAGATAATAATGGTGATTTGCTTTTATTTCATTTCAATAACATTGGTTGGTACTGCTGAGGTAACTTTTTTTTTAAGAGACGTTGTTATTCTAGAATTTAGCATCTCATGATCTAATCAGAATTCTCATGTAGAAATCAACTGACTTCTTTTAAGCAGTCGCCTGAACTCATGTGACCAAAAATTTGCACCCTTTAGGAATCTAATTGTCTCCTTAATTTCAATGGTATTTGTGAGTGTGCTCTGTTGTTCAAATGCAATATGCTTTAACATTTTGACTTTAGAAATGATTTATCGCCTGACATTTTTTCACATAGTGAACTCTTAGTTTCCTTTTAAAGATTATTTTCTGTGATTTACATGTCATTAGTAGGAAAGAATAATTTAAACTGTTGGAAACTCCAGTATCATTTGAAGACTTATTAGAAAAATCTTTTATTGTGACTTAGGTACCTCCTAACTATGTTAAGTTCTTCAATTATTTACTTTGCCTCTCTGCTTTTTATGATGACTCAAAAGAATAATGTATTCAGTTTTAAAAGTTGGCATTGAAATCAGAAAATATCTAGGAGACTAAAGAAATACCTGCAGTGCTTTGTTCTGTCTACCAAGTTGTTTTATTAGTTTAGGAATATAAAAATATACTTCTATATTCCTTCATATTTCATATAATGATCACTTTGGAATATTTAGATCTACAAAACACTGAAACAAACATCAAGGTTAAAATTAGTGTTGATTTCACCTCCCTATTCTGTCTTTTCTGGTAATAAAAAGAAATACTAGGGCAAAAATTTTTCCCCTGAATATCCATTCTACCTGCCCCCACTACTTGAACAATAAGGGTATATATATGCATGTGTGTGTTTTCTACCATAACTACCTCACAAGACAGACAAGTGCTGTACCACTGAGCTACAGCCCCAACTGCAGAGGTAATAGTTTTTAACTGAGCCATTCGGATATTCTGTTTTGGAAATTTCAATTAAGGATTATAGAGAAGATAAGCCAGAGAATAGAAATGTAGACACACTGACAAAAATGACCCCATTAGCACTGATACATCAGAAAGGATACAGATTCGTACTGCTGAACTTTCTGGGCCTGCCTTGGAAATAATACTATGCTTCATTTTTGCCTCTGTGAGACTTGGTCCTTCTCTGATTCCTTATCCTTTTGTTTCCCCTATAGTCTCCTGCTCAAGAATGAGCTTCTCACCAGGTGGCTTGGTGGTGCACACCTGTAACCCCTGAGGAGACTGAGACTGAGGCAGGAGGATCGAGAGTTCAAAGCTAGCCTTAGCAAAAGTGAGGTGCTAAGCAATTCAGTAATACCCTGTCTCTAAATAAAATACCAATTAGGGCTGGGGATGTGGCTCAGTGGTTGAGCTCCCCTGAGTTGAATCCCCGATACTGTTCCCCTACCCACGCCCCCTGCAAAAAAAAAATGAGCTTTTCTTTAGTGAGCTTAAGTGAGTCTTTACTCCTTGAAATCATAGGAGCCCAATTAAATACCTGGACCAGTGGAGAACAGGTAGGTGGTCCAGGAGCATCTGGGGCAAGAGTTACAATGTAGGGCTGCAGGATTAGGGACCTGGGCCTCAGGGCATTCTTGAATTGGTGCATCTATACTAATGGACTAGTTTCACATTTTAAAAAAATACACTTTATTTTTAGAATATTTTTAGGTTCACAGCAAAATTAAGCAGAATGTTTTCCCATATAGCTCTGTCATTCCCTACAGTCTTACCTTTTTCTTTTTAAGAAATTGGGTCTTGCTGTTTTGCCCTGGCTCTTTTCAAACTCCTGATCTTCCTGTTTCACCTTCCTGAGTAGCTGGGACTATAGACATTCACCACCATGCCCAGCTCACTATGAGCAGAAAGTCAGTGTTAGAGATATGAAAAGGATAATAAATTTCACCTTGTTGAGTTGTCTTTTTTAATATGAATATGATGAGAAGTTTTTAGAATTTATAAACAGTAGTTATGTATAATACATCCCTTATTAACTTCATTGCTTCAGTTCTTTTTTTTTTTTTTTTTTTTTTTTTTTTTTTGGTACCAGGGATTGAACCCAGGGATGCTTAGCCACTGAGCAACATCCCCAGCTCTTTTTATTTTTTTATTTTAAGACAGGGTCTTGCTAAATTACTATGGCCTTACTAAGTTGCTGAGGCTGGCCTTGAACTGGTGATTTCTCCTGCCTCAGCCTCCCCAGTCGCTGGAGATAACAGGTGTGCACCACTGCGCCTGGCTGTTTTCTTATCCTTAGTGAAAACCTACTGGGGCTCAAAATTCCTATGTGTTTCAATATGTTCAAAATGGAGCCGATAAGAATACAAATTAGTTTGACTCCTCTTTCCGTTAGCTCTGGATGTCCTCTTCCCTCTTCAGCAACAGAAAAGGACCCAAATCCAATCACAAAAACAAAAACCACCAGGAATAGTTTTGTGGTCTCCCATTTCAGGATTTCTTCCATGTGATGCCATGAGGAAGAACAGGTAGAATCAGATACTTGTTTTTTTATGTTGTTTATGTCTAGGCCAGTGAGAGAAAAGAGAGATGTCTACTGTGTCTAAGAAGTTCGTAAGCTCACAGAGTAAGCATTCTCCTTTTATCCTTTTCCATATGATCTCAGCCTGTGTCTTCTGTTCAGATACCACCCCAGTTCCTCTCTCTTGTGGTCACAAGAATATCAAAACTGTCCAAATACTTCCTCTTTATTATGCCTGAGTCTCCAAGTGTCATGCTGAGTGAGCTGTGTTTTTGCTGACTGAGTCATGTTCTTATTCTACTGATGCAAAATAGTACTGATTATTTTCTTTTTCTACTAACAAAATGAATATAGAAAATATGCCTAACATGCATAACCACATGCTTTTATTTTTTTCTTGATGAAAGATAAAGCCAGTTCTTTCATCAGTAAGTGTTTAGGCCTTATTGTGCACTTTCTTTCTTCCCAGCATAGATTATTAGCAATCCTGTTAATTTTTAATTTTTATTTTTTTGGCAATACTGGGATTGAACCTAGGGGTGCTGTAGCACTGAACTACATCCCCAGACCTTTTTATTTTATATTTTGAGAAAGGGTCTTGCTAAATTGCTGGCTCTGGTCTTCAGTTTGTGATCCTCCTCCCTCTGCTTCCCAAGTTGCTAAGATTACCAGTATGCACCACTGCACCCAGACAATCCTGTTAATCTTTTCAAATCCAATGTGAAACTTTTTATTATTTTAAATTCTTTTAAAAATTAATACATATTAACTGCATAATAGTGGAATTCTCTGTGATATTTCTATACATAAATACAGTGCACATGGATCATATGCAACCTCTCCTTTAAATTTTTATTTATCTATTAGTAAGATGGGACAACTTGTATTTAATTATTTTTAGTGGTACTTCTGTTAGTTGCCTGTTTTTTGTTTGTTTGTTTGTTTTTGCCTATTTGCCATTGGTTGCTTATCTTTTTTAAAAAATTAATTCATAAGAGTTTTTAATACATGAGGGAATTAATTTCTTACAAATATATATCTGGTAAATTTGTATTTTGACTTTGTTTGTAATATCTTTTGCCACCCAGAAGCTTTAAATTTTTCTTAAAAATCTTTTGAGCCTTTCTTCTAAATATACATCCTTGGTCACCTAATATACCTGGTTTTCCCAACTAAAATTCAGCTAAAACGGTGTGTGTGTGCCAGAATGGGTTAATAAGAAAGCAGCATGGAGCCCCAAATTTAACACTCCATTCAGAAGTGAGCCAACAGGATTCTTTTACTGAGGGTGACTCCCAAGGCTTTTGATTCCAACAGGGGAATCTTCTAGCTCCTGTCATTAATTAGTCAATACCATCTCAACTTCCCCCTTGGCCCTTGTCTTTAGGTAAAGCTGACTCCCAGTGCCTCAACTGCAGTGTCATTTGCCTCATGTGAATGACAATTTGGAAGCAATTATATGTGTTATTAGATATATGTCTACAGGCAAAATATGAGTGAGTAGTATACAAATAATTGGAGAGAGAACAACTAATTGCAGGCAGAAGTTATACAAAATGTTTTTTTTTTTTTTTTTGCAGTGCTGGGGATTGAACCCAGGGCCTTGTGCTTGCAAGGGAGGCACTCTACCAACTGAGCTATATCCCCAGCCCCCCAAATATGCTTTGGATTATGATGAAAATATTGCTGATGGAATTGGGTATTAGAAATATATGGTCATTCATCACACTGCTTAAAAGCCTTTGACTCCTTATGTTCTGTAGTGTAAAGGCCAACTTCCTACCATAGCATATGAGGTCATTCACTTCCTGGTTCTCATCTTTTTTTTTTTTTTTTCTTCAGCTAGACATTTGCTAAATACTTGTATTCCACATATATTGATTGAGTACCTACTACTACCAGACATTGTTCTAGGTTTTGGAGTTGGAATGTTCTCCACTCTCTCACACTTTCAGACCATCTAGGGAGACATACGATAATCCCAAGTAAACAAAACAATCTGTAGGGTAGACAGGGAGTACTTTTCCAGAAGGACACATCTAATCTGAGACCTGAAGAGTAAGAAGGAACTAACCCTAAGAAGAGTTGGGACATGAGAGGAGTATGTTCTAGGCAGAGGGCATGGCAGTGACTTTGAAGTTGTAGAGTTTGGGGTTTTCTAGGCACAATAGAAGATTGGCACCACTAGAGCTCAGAGAAAGGGAGAAAACCCCAATGAGGTGATGTTAAACCTGTGGTTGGGGCCAAATCATACATAGTTCCTTGTAGAATGTAGTGAAAGAATTCAAATTAAGCACAATGAGGTTCTTGAATCCAGGATTGATATGGGATAAGTGGTGTTTTAATATACTGGGTATTTAAACTTTATTTCATTTATCTGTGTAGCAACTCTGTAAGGTAGATATTAACTGGCTGCACAAATGAGAACCTCGAGGAAGGAAGTTGGGTAATTTGTTCAAGCTCATACAGTAGAAAAAGTATTAGAGCCACTGGCTCTGACAGATTCCAGAGACCATACTTATAACTTTGTATATTCTATACTGTCTAACCAATTTGTTTTATAAGAAAATTGAGACTCAGAGTGTTTAAAAATAAATAAGTTAGAATGAATAAAAGGATATGAGGTACTCTTCAAAAAAGTTAGACTCTTCTGTCTGGGAAGACTGAACTTTTTATCTGGTGGAAGCTCAGAAGGGTATGAAGAATCTGGAGAGGGCAATGTGGACTTATTCACTATATAAGTAAAAACTCGAGGGCATCTTTTGAAGCTTCAAAGAAACAATTACAGGTCAAATAAAAGGAAATACTTTTTATACAATGGTAGTCAATTATCTCAGATAGAGATTGAAAATAAATTTAGAGTAGGTTTATGAAGACTATAGACCTATTCAGCAAAAAGAGGACCAATTTTGTATGAAGCACACTAATACACCAGTGAAAACATCTATAGTATAAGCTTAAATAACTGTCTAAGAAAATTAGAAAAAAAATGAATACAGGGAAACTATAATGATAAAAAACAAAAGCAATTTTAGGCGATAATTTTTTAATATTTAAAAATTTAGTTTTATGCATCTTAAAAATACATAAACTCATGAATAATTTTTTTAACTAAGAAGCTAGGGATTAAAATAAATAATTATTTTCCTCAGTTGTTACAGGTAGAATGAAATTCTTACTTCCAGAGACATTCATGTTGAGCAGCGGGAAGGGTGTGGTCAAGTCACTGTAGGATGCTGCTCGAATGGGGAGAAGCTTTCAGAACATCTGCTTGTTTTTGCTGCATTTCTCTTTCAAACTACTCTCTCAGCATTTGGAATCGGTGTTAACTCTTGCTCAAGAATAAATGTCCTTAGTTCATGAACTATGAGATTTTTACAACCTAAAATAGACTGCCAGTCAATTCTGATCTCTCCGTTGTGGTCCCCATTGTCCTGTCAGTTGCTGTCAGTCCTATTGAGAACCCTGACCCCCTAAATCAGATTCTCCCTATCAATTTAGTCATACCATTTAACACTTAAGGGCTGTTTCAGTTGAGGGAAGCAGAGTGAACTTTTGGTCTTTTCACATATGTGGGAATTGTCGAGTCCTAATTTCATAGCCTTAATACCTATTTCTGTTTCTTGGTTTTCTGGTAACTGTTACCATTATTAAGGTGCAAGTGTGCAAGCAGCTAGATTGGTTCTAACATCACTTCTGTGGTTCTCCTCGGCCTTTAGTGTGACTGGGAGCACATGCCTTTGGGGGACTTAGTGTGCATCTAGTTGTGTTTTCAATATATCATAAGAAGATTGTAATCTTATGTTATTAGTCTAACTTCTTATACATGCATTTAAAAATATTAATGATACAGAGTAGAAATTGTGGGTTTTGTTCAAACAGTTTTTCTGGGAATTCTGTTGATCAAAAGTCTATGCAAGTAATGTGAAGAGGGCCAATTCGTATATAAGATATAAATATAAATAAGTTTTTCTAACCTGGAGGCCCTTCATGTTAATATATGTTCTGTTCTTCATCTTCTATGCATCTTTCTATTATGAAATGTTGTTTCATTTGGGCTTTCCAACTTTGTGTTAAAAAAAACTTGACTGACTGGGATGCTGTTTTTAATTCATACTTGTAGTTGACAGCTTATTAAATTATTTTAAATTCTCTTCTATGACTTCTTCCATGACTCACTTTTACTATGGCATTTCTTCACATTTCAAATCAGTGTGACTCCACAAGGCTTGTCCATCAATTGACTCAGTAAACATCTGTAGAACATTTACTCTGCTAAGTATTGGGCCAGGTATGGGGGTGATGCCACTGGATAAACCCCAGATCTTGTCTACAGGGTAGTCACAGTCTAGTCAGAGAGACAGATGTGTGAAAGATAATGTCAATAGAGGGGCTGGGGCAGAGCACTTGCCTAGCATGTGTGAGGCACTGGGTTTAATCCTTAACACCAATAAAAATAAACTAATAAAATAAAGACATGCCTTCTGTCTATGACTACACAAAAATTAAAAATAAAAATTAATAAAATATGGCAAATGCATAGATCAGGATAAAAACCAGATGTTTTAGAAGCTGTAAGCATGAGGCCCTACCTTAACTTGTTGGCCAAGGAAGCCTTTCTGGAGGTCCTAACACTTTACTGAGTTTTAAATATGACTTGTTTCATTTTAAAAATTTTGCTGTTTTAAAGAAAAGACACAGGTTACCTTAAACGTTTAAAGAGTAGAAGAGAAGAAAACAAATCCTCAGAGACATAAAATAGAGTCAGAGACAAGGTGAGAAATAATGTGTACCATAGTGATCTGTTGTGTTGACTCAAAATCTCAGATTCACATTATTTTTTCACATTGGGAATGTATCTTATAATTGATGCTGTCTAATTTGATGACTAGGACATACCTCAATTAAATAGGTAATTATTTGGAACCTATTAAAGATCAGATTCTATGTTGAACCCTGGGCATCAGTTGTTTCTGGTTTTTGTCTGTGGGGTGCTGGGGACCAATCCTAGAGCCTCATGCATGCTAGACAAGTGCCCTTCCTCTGAGCTACTTCCCCAGCCTCTGGACATTGGTTTTGAGCAAAGCAGACATAATTCCTATCTTTGTGTTTTTTTTATAGTGAAGAAAAAGTACAGAGGTATGTGAAAAAAATATGGTGGGGAATGGGGAGCTCACTTAATTTAGATGCAAAGATCAGGGAAAGGCTTTTTCCAATTAACAGATATTCAAGCTTAAAATATGAAGAATGAGCAGAAAACAATTCAAGAAAACTAGGAGTTCCAGAGCAGGAAAGAGTCTTGAAGCTTGAGGCAGCATGGGTTGTTCAGGCAGCTAAAAGTTAAATCAGGCAGATGATCCTTGTTTGGGCAGAGAGGGGACTAAGCAGTGGGGTAGTGGGGAATATCATGAGATGAGTCTGGTTCTAGGCATTCATAGCCAGACACAGTGGTGCTCACCTGTAATTTCATTGAGTTGGGAGACTAAGATAGAGGATCTCAAGTTGGAGGCCATCCTCAGCAACTTAGTGAGACTCTGTCCCACAATAAAAAAGAACTAAGGATGTATCTTAGTGGTAAAGGGCCCCTGTTTTCAGTCCCCAGCACACACACAAAAAAGACTTCTAAAGGCAGTTGCCAAATAATGCAAGGCTCTAGGGGGTTATGTGAATGTTTTATAGTAAGTTATAAAGGGTTTTTAAGTAAGGATGAGACATCATCAGATTTTTCCATTTGCAAAATATACTGTGTCAGCTGTGTACAGAGTCAGGTAGGGAAAGCCTGATAACTATTTTCAGCATTAGAGTGAGTAATGGCTAAGATTTGGTTGGTAGCTGTGAAGATGGGGTGGGAACTACATCAAGCTAAATATTGCTGGTAGGACTTACTGATGGATTTCATACAGAGATAGAGGAGAGGTTAGTACTAAGGATCACTTTTCTCCCAAGGGCAACTAACTAACTGGGTAGAGGTTCCTGTCTTGTTACTAAGATAAGGATACTACAGAAAAGGACATACAGAAAAGGGAGAAGAATTTTGTTTGGGGTTGTTAAGTTTCCGATGCCTATAGGACATCTACTTAGAGATCTTAGTCAGTTATGTGTGTCTCTAGTTGAGTAGAAAGATCTGGGCTAGAGATAGAAATTTGATAAGACTTAACATTTAGACTAATGAGGTGGGTCAGATATACTGTAAATGTAGAAATAACAACAGTGCTATCTAATCTTCATAATAATATTAATAAGAATAACTAACAGTTATTGCCCTCTATGTCTAAGCACTGTTCTGCATACCTTAATTGATTTAATTCTCATGATAACTCTCATTATATATGAGGTGCAGGAAAGCCACAGAAAAATTAGTAAGAAACAAATCCCAGTTTGGTCTTAAAGCCTGAATTCTTAATACCTTTTTAGAAGAGAAGAGATAGCATAGAGAAGGCAGAGCTGGCATAGGAAACTGAAAAGGAGGGATTTTCTTTTTTTTAAATTAGTACATTATATATAGTAGTTGGGTTCATTTTGACAAGCTCATAGTGCATGGAATTTGATTTCAGTCCTGTTTCCCCTCTCTTTCTCTCCTCTCCCCTTCCCCCTATTCTCCTTCCTCTACTGATTTTCCTTTCACTTGTTTGTTTATTTATTTATTTATTATTGGTACTCCCTACATACACATAAAGGTGAAATTCCCTGTGGTACATTTATATATACATATAACATGATTTTGTTAAATTCATTTTGTATTTCTTCCCCTTTCCTGTCCCTCCTCCTTCCCTTTCATATATCTCCTACTCCACTTATCTTCACATATATCTATCATATCTGATCCCCACCACCTTCTTTTCCTTGTTTTTCTCTAACTTCCACATATGAGAAAATTCAACCCTTGATTTTCTGAGTCTGGCTTATTTCACTTAGCATGATGTTTTCTATTTACATCCATATACGAGCAAATGCCATATTCGTCATCATGGCTTAGTAAAATTCTGTTGTGTACATATACCACATTTTCTTGATCCATTCATCTATTGATGGTCATGTGGGCTAATTCCATAATTTGACTGTTATTAATTGTGCTAGTGTAAATTTTGAAGTGGCTGTATCCTGATATTAGTTCTTTTGGATAAATACCAAGGAGTAGTAGTTAGGTTATGTAGTGGTTCCATTCCTAGTTTTTTAAGGAATTTCCATATTGCTTTCCAGAGTGGTTATACTGCCAATTAGTACAACCTCTAAGGTATGTGAGTACCTTTCCTCCCACATCCTTGCCAGCATTCGTTATTTGTGTTCTTATTAATTGCCATTTTGACAGTAGTGAAATGAAATCTCAGCGTAGTTTCTGTTCTGCTGATTATTAGAGATGTTGAAAATTGTTTTATTTATTTGTTGACCATTTGCTTCTTCTTCTTCTTCCTTTTTTTTTTTTTTTTTTTTTTTTTTGTTGTGCTGGGGATTGAACCTAGGGCCTTGTGCATGCGAGGCAAGTACTCTACCAACTGAGCTATATCCCCAGCCCCCCCATCTGTTTCTTCTTTTGAGAAGTGTCTGTTTAGTTCTTTTGCCCATTTTTTGATTGGGTTGTTTGGGTTTTTGATGTTATCTCTTTAGAGTTCTTTATCTATTCTGGACATTAATCCCTGTAAGAGGAGCAGCTGGCAAAGATTTCTCTCCTATTCTATAGGCTCTTTCTTCATACTCTTGATCATTTCTAAAAAGTAGTGATTTGAGAAGCAAATAGGAACGGTGAGAATGGGGTGTCTCAGAAGCTAGGCTAAAAGTGTTCCCAGTAGGCTGCCAAATGGTGCTAAAATTAGCAGACCATAAAGGACACTATAGGCAAAGGGTTTGCCAAATTTGGAGACCATGTGAGTAAATGAGATAGGTATGGAGGAAATAGCTGCTATTTGAAGTTGTTAAAGGGTTGAATGGAAGGTCAGAACAGGTTAGAGATGAGACTGGAGAAGCTGGCAGGCATCAGGTCATGAAAGATATGTCATAATGCTCTGACTTATAACGGACTGTGATCTCAGCCTAGAAATGTCTGTCCCAAAAGCTGGGGACCAACATAACCTGCTGTAGACAGAAGCGAACTACATACTGGTGCCTGCCTGTTATTTGCCAGGAACTGCTTTGAGCACGTTCTCTATGTTGCCTCAATAATAATGTGTGTTGTTTAATGTTTAATCCCATTATTCCTTAAAATTTAACATGCTAAGGCATCCTGTGTTTAAAAAATTTTTGTAGGATTTCTTTCATATCTCTCATTTATCAGGTGGTAGATATTCTAAGTGGAAGAAAGAAATCTATATATTGAGGACTGTGCATATTTAACATGACCCCCATTGTATATTTTTCCCTAAGTTGGGAGCAGGTGTTGAAAATGGTAGGAAAGTGGAAGTTGGTTTGCTTAATTGGACAGCTTAGGTCTCAATCAGGAGGAAGTGACTCGTTGAGATTTTGTCTTACTTTTTCCTTATGCATCTTAACTATTTTGAAGTCAGAGATCATCCTGAGTTTGAATCCTGCTTCTATCATTTATTAGCTGAGTGACTTTGGGCTGTTATTTAGCCTCTCTCAAACTTTCTGGTGAATGATAGACTTCTTTAACAATAATATAAATCATACTGCAAAAAATTAAGGAAAGTAGGACTTTCTGTATTCTGATCAAATAAACCTTGTGATGAACATGGTCAGTATGGGTTTTTTTGTTGGTAATTCTGTTATACCTTTGATTATTTTATTTATTTAGAAATTCGGGATTTATATTCAAATACAACTAGTTAATTGCAAATGGAAATAGTAAATTTTTTAATGTTCACATTAACGCTGTTCTTATAAAGTGAGACTTAGTTCCAAAAATAATCTTTATAGGAATATTAAAGAACTTGTGTCTAAGAATATTCATTCCAAAGTTCTGTTATCTCACCCTCAAATTCTAGAGAAATAAAGTTCTATTTTTTGCTCTGTCAGTGTGATAAAATATCCATTAATTTGTAAGTTCTTATTTTCTTCATAAATTTAAAATAATTTCAGTGCCTACTGGAAGTTGACTTGAACTTGATTCACTTTTATTTATTTACTCATGTTCTTTTTTTATATTTTTGCAGTACTGGGGATTTATCCCAGGGATGCTTTATCATTGAACTATATCTCTAGACCATCTTATTTTTTATTTTGAAACAGGGTCTCACTAAGTTTTTGAAGCTGGTCTCAAACTTGCAATCCTCCAGCCTCAGCCTTCACAATCACTCGGTATATTAGCCAACTTTTGCATTGCTGACAAAAACAATGTGGAGGAGGAAAAGTTTATTTGGGGCTCATTGTTTCAGAAGTTCAGTCAGTCCATGGTCAGCTGACTCTTTAGCTCTGAGACCAAGGCAGGCAGAACATCATGGTGGAAGGACATGGAGAAGGAAAGTGCTCAGGACGTGGCAACAAGGAAGCAGAGAAAGACAGTTCTGCTCTCCAGGAACAAAATATAAATCCCAAAGGCATGCCACCAGTGACCTTCTTCCACCTACACCTTACCTGCCTACAGTTACAACCCAGTTATCCATATTAGTAAGATAATTCACTGATTAGGCTAAGACTCTCATAACCAAATCATTTCATCTCAAACTTTCTTACATAGACACACATGAGCATTTGGGAGACACCACAAATCTAAATTAGAACATTGGGATTACAAGTGTATCCACCATGCCTGGCAAACTTGTTTCACCTTTCTGTGTGTGTGTGTGTGTGTGTGTGTGTGTGTGTGTGTGGTGCTGGGGATTGAACCCAGGGCCTTGTGCATGCAAGGTAAGCATTCTACCAACTGAGCTATATCCCCAGCCCATTGTTTCACTTTTAAACCATGCACATTTCACAGTACTTGTCAGGTAACTTCAAGTGTCATCAAAAATCTAAAAATCAACCCTTTTGTTGTGATCATTTAGAGAAGTTCATGAAGCAGGAATCATCCATTTATTAGCATCCTCAGATAGTTTCTTGCTATTATTTCACAATTTTATTTTTGGCAAAGCCTTATTCTGTGGTCATAGCCAGTTGAAATACTGCAGGGTGGATGCCAGGCCTATTGGTATGACTTTGACACATTGTTAGATAGAACATTCTTATGTTTCACCCAATGACGTGGACCAGTTTAATAGCCATTTCCCTTGTGATACCAAGAGGAACAATTTTAGGGTGCAAGGAGGGAGTTTCTTTGTAGTGAAATCCACTGATTTAACGAGGGAAGTTTTCAGTGAAAAAAAATTTGTCTTTTACACTAGACATGTTTAAACCCCATGTCTACCATGTGTATGATCTAAACTTAAATATTTGTTAAAATAAGATAATGGAGTTCTTGTGATGATTTGAATGAAATTACACATGTAAAATACCTGGACCTCTGCTGACACACAGAAGATGCTCAAGAAATGCTAGTTTTCATTCCTTACCAACCTGTGATAAATCCAGTGTTGATTATGATTTAGTTCATCAATAATTCTGGAAAGTTGTGGTAGGGGCCCAGTATACTTTTGCTCTCACTTATAGCCCTACCCAGAATGTACCAAGTATTCCATACCCCCTAGCCATTTTTCTATTCCTCCCACTTTGGTGTGACCCCTTCGTCTTATTTAGACCTTTTGAACTTCCCATCTGTTCCCCGCCTGCTACTGGAGAGATTGCAAGTGGAGGTGGTGGTAGTGACATTTCTCTGCCTTCTGAGTAATTTGTAGTAGGTTATGGGTGGAACTGAATCACTGTTCTGGAGGTGAGGGGTAGTTTCTAATACTTGAAACTTGAAGAATTAGGGGTACTCCTAATACTTGAATTAATTAAGGAATAGAGGTGTGGATTTTATGGGGGTGGGGAAGGGAACGTTTCATTCTTTCCATTCCCTGCAGGTCTGGCTCTTTTTCCTTCTATCACACCAATGTTTCCTGTATAACTCAACATCTGGCACTTCATTCATCTTTCTCTACTTCTGGAAATTATAGAGCTTTTGAGAAGATTTGGAGAGGATTGGGAAAGATCAGTAATTCTTTTAATCTACCTTCTTTTGTAGTATAAGGTTTAAGAATGTAAAGGACCAAAATGTTCATATGACAAAAGTTCATTGAGAAATTATTATGGGCAGGTCCTGTGTTAAGTGCCATAGAGACAAAGGCAAAAAAAGATACCATCTTCCTCTTAGGGAGCTCTAACTCCGTGGTGATAAACATCCAAAGTCATCAGGTAGTGGGATAAGGATTCTAGCAGAAGATTGTATGAGTAATGGAGATATTGAGAATGGAGTGCCAAGTGATGGGAGTAAGGAAAGACTTCTTAGAGAGGGTGGCACTTAAACACAGGATAAAAAGGATTCTGTTGGCTCAAGAGGGAAGGGATAGTGTTCCAGATGGAGGGAATAGCTAAATCAAAAGTCCCCGTGTGAGGCAGCACTGCTTATTCAGGGTACAGCAAAACCAGAGTTTGACATGACTGGAGAATACTAGTGTTGAATAAAAATAGTGGAAGGAGGGGCTGGGGATATAGTTCAGTTGGTAGAGTGCTTACCTTGCAAGTACAAGGCCCTGGGTTCAATCCCCAGCACCGCAAAAAAAAAAAAAAAAAAAAAATAGTGGAAGGAGGGATGGAATGTTAAGAAAATGTTCTGTCAAGTGGTTTAAATATTATTAGTAGTGTTCGATTTCTGAACCTAAGTGGTAGGCCTATGGAAGTTCATCATACCCACAAACACACTCTCATAATCTCTTATATAGGTGGGATTTCATAATAAATTTTAAAAATGAAATTTACAATAACTAAGGGTGACAATTTTTTGGATTTTCTAGTTTCTTTATTAATTTTTGTTTCCTTTATTCTGGAAAGCCCATTATGTTTTTAGAGTAGTAGTTCCTGAATATTTTATACCAAAAACATACCATAAGGATTTTATGAATTACTTAGTAACTATATGCAGTATCAATGTTAATGTCAGATTTCAGCAGAAGGGGTGTTGATGATGATTCAGGTTTCCTCTTGCTTTAGTTCATAGCCCAGAGGGACACTTAGTTTTTAAAGAAGCCTTGTTCAGATTGGCACATGAAGGATTCATTTTTACAACCATTCACAATGGGGTATAAAAACTGAAGGAGAGAAAATTGTGAGTGACCAAACTATTCATGGTTTAAGGAAGCTCAGAAAGATGTACACATATAGTATATGAAAAGTGAATAACGTGTATGGGAATTTAGAGGAGAAAAGAGAATCACATGGGTCAGCTTCTTTGTGATTGGGCTAGTCAGTTCCCTCTTAGTGCTGTCAGTTTTGTTCCTAAAGTGTCTGAGGCATCAGAAACAACTGCTTTTAGTGTGTACACCTCATGGTTTCTTGACTGACAAAATAAGAGCTAGCAAAACTTCGAGTAAGTCAACTGCATTTATCAAGGACCTCTTGAATATTACCATTGTGTTAGGACACAAAATGAAAGATGACTGGTGCCTCCTTAAGCATGCAGGGAGGGGCATAACCCCTGAGATGGTGCGAGGGTGAGCTGACCCTGTTTGTAGCCCTCTCTGGTGTGTCCTCAGGCAAGTGTGTCCCCTGAACCAGCCTCTCCAGTGCTCGTCCATCAGGCTTTTTCAGAATTGCCTCACCACTGACGGGTAGGCCTCATTAAATTATATTGTGGAAGGCCAGATGACTTGTATTTTACTTGCAAGCTCTTATGCAACTTAAATCTGTGCCAGCATTATTTTCTTCAATTTTGACTTTTAGAATTTAGCCCTTCTCTGTTTTGTCCTTACTCTCATTTCTGATCAAGTGGTTCATTTGTTGTTTCATTTTGATCAAGTGATTCTTGTGTTGTTCCATTTGAATTTTATCTATTTTAAGCTTTTTTTCTTATTTTATCATCTCCTACAGTATTTTTGTTTGTTTTAGTTTGGTTTTTGTCTTTAATTATATTATGTACCTCAAATCCCAAACCTTTTTTTCCCCTTCTCCCATCAGTTTCTGTATCATTATTTACTTTCTTTGCATACTTCTTCATGAATTTCTCTAAGTTTCTGACTCATGCCCCATTTCAACCACACTTTGTGGCCTTAAACCCTGATTCAGCTCTAGGGAAAATCCTGAGCTAAGCCTGCATAGTTTGCCTCTGCTGCCTCTCATTCCAGTTTTCTCATCTCTTTTCCTTCCTTTGCTCTGTCTTGGTTTTAAAATCAACATGTATGTGCTGCCTACCAACTGTGGGCAAAGAATTTGGCCAATCATAGAGGGGAACGAAGGACAACTTTGAAGGAGTTGATGGTCTAATGTGGGAAGTAGATGTATCCATAAATAATATCTGCGGAATCATGTGTGAGATATTTGAGGGACTTTCACAAAATAGTGAAAGACTAAATCTAGAGTAATGTGAGTAGAGAGGAGTGTGAGTAATGTGAGGTGAATAGAGAACACTGCAAGAAAGCCTGACCCTTCACTAGGTAATCATGACAGCTGAGTTACATAACAGGGACTTTTCCTTTATCCCGCTGGGGGTCTATGTCCACTGTCATTGGATTTGCCCAGGGTTTTCTTTTCCTAAATATTTCTGTTTCATCAGGAAGCCCCATGCAGCCAAGTGGGCAAGTGTCCACCCTGTTTCTAATTCCTGCCTGACTTTCTGTCATGTCCCTTTTCTACATTTCCTATGTGATCTAGGTTCCTTGTCTTTTTTCCCCCAGTACATACACTGGATGTGACAAGTTTCATCCTACTTCTCAGGAGTGCAAAGTATATTTATTTTAGGGTCTGGCAAAAGAATGAGAAGTAGAATTGGAAGTAACAGAGGCAGTGGGAAGGGGCATGTAAGGTTGAGATTTCCCTCTGCTTTTTGCACCTAAGATTTATATCCCCAAATGATCCAATTATACAATAGTTGTCATTGACCTCATGGGTTAAAATGGAAAAGAACCTCAAAGAGGCCATGGAAATAACAGACTTGTTTCTGACCTGTTTCTTCTTGGTTATTTTCCCAAGGGATAGAGATAAGATAAAGCTTGTTATCAAGATAGTGTTTGGTGTTTTTGTTGCCTCTGGTATATGTAAGGGCCTTTGCCTGGCTCTCCTTTTCTGTAAGTCTTGTTCGCACCTTGTTCTTAGAAATCCAGTACCTCCTTATTACTAACACTGTGGAAATCTTACCTGGAACTTCTTGCTAACACAGAACACAAAGACAATTCTTTCTAGATTTAAAGTCCCTTCTAATTTATTCACAGGTCAGTCACTCTTCTTGAAGGTCAGTTGGTCACATTTTGCTTTTTTATGTTTTCATCAGTCTTTTTAGTAGGTCATTTAATGATTTTTGAATGTCATTTATTTTGTAGAACTAGTAGGTTCTTCCAGAAAAGGTTAAAAAAATTACTACTGACTTTATAAAGTAAGAGTAGGAGCAGTTGATACTTAGGAATGTTTATTGAATGAGTAAGATTTTAATAATATGTACAAATATTACTTAGTTTATGGACTATGTACCTGGAGGAAAGGTTATAAAACAAATTTTTAGTAACATTTTATGTATGATATTAGAAATCAAATCCTATGGAAAAAAATTCAGTAATAGTCCCACACTGTACTTGTATATTATTTTATGCTTTTCTCAAAGTTTCTACATTTGTAACTCCTGAGAAGCACACTGCTATCATCTTTATTTTATACTTGCCTGAAATAAAGGCTAAGATCAATGTGGTAGAACATACAGCCTACCTACTTCAGTGTTCTTTCTTCTGTAAACTTCAAATTAAAAGATTTTATGATTCTATAAAAATAAAAGAAAAATAAAGCAATTGGGTCAATTTTTCACAGTACTTCTATAAAAGTGAAGGAGATGCTTTTTACTCTTAGTATATTCCAACAAATACTAAGCACTAGCTGTGTCTCAAGTTCTGTTGTAAGTACTGGATGTAGTGTTGAAAAACATAGAGCTTATGTTCTAATGAAGGAAGAGAGAGAGAAATAAGTAAACAAACAACAACATAAAAGTTAGTAATTTCAGATAGTAATAAGACTTCTGAAGAAAATAAAATAGAAAATGATAGAGATATTTGGGATAACTTTAGAAAAATCTGGGAAGGTCTCTCTGAGAAGGTTTACATTTGAACTAAAATCTGAAAAATGAAAAGGAGGCATTGTTAGGTTTTTGGCACTGTGAGCAAAATACCAACTTGGAGAAGGAAAAGTTTATCTTAGCTCACTGTTTTCTAGGTGTAGTCCTTGATGGGCTGACTCCATTGCTCTGGGCCCAAGGTGAGGCTGAACATCATGGTAAAGGGGTGTAGTAGAGAAACATTGCTTTGTTGTTCATTTTGGCCAGGAAGCAGAGAGAGGGAAGTAGGGAAGGAGTCATAGGGACGATGAACCCTTCCAGGACTGTGAGCAAAATACCAACTTGGAGAAGGAAAAGTTTATCTTAGCTCACTGTTTTCTAGGTGTAGTCCTTGATGGGCTGACTCCATTGCTCTGGGCCCAAGGTGAGGCTGAACATCATGGTAAAGGGGTGTAGTAGAGAAACATTGCTTTGTTGTTCATTTTGGCCAGGAAGCAGAGAGAGGGAAGTAGGGAAGGAGTCATAGGGACGATGAACCCTTCCAGGACACACCCCCATTGATACACTTCCTCCAGCCACTCCCCACCTGATGACATCCAGTTAGTTCATTCAAACTAGGATAGACTGCTTAGGTTATTGGTCTCATTACCAATTATAACTGTTCCTCTGAATATTCCTGTAGGAGCACAGGGTCTTTGGAGGGGTGCCTTATAGCCAAACCATAACAAGTCATGCATAAGATCTGAGAGAAGTACATTGCAGAAGTACATTTGCAGAGAATAACAAAGGGTAAAAGTTCTGGGGACACAAATTACCTGTGTTCCTAAAGCACTAAAATAAGGGCCAGTGGCTCCAGCTTAAAGGTAAAGCCGGGTGAGGAAAGGACAGATCTTGAAGGCCCTTCTAGAACAAGGTATGGAATTTGTATGCTACTGTAATGGCTATTTTTCCTACTGTTTTAATGTTAAAATGTCCTTTATTGTATAAAATGATGGTGATACTAGATTATAGATTTCTACTTAAATATCTTGCCTCTGGAGAGTGTGAGGGTCTTATCCTCTCTTTATTTATTTGTTAAGTGCTGTTAACACTTACTGGTTTTGTAATCTTACTTGACAAAACTAAAATTTAATAACCCTATTTGGGTCCTCAAACTGTGTGTGTGTATAATACTAGGACTTGAACCCAGGACCTTGTACATGCTAAGCAAGTGCTCTCCCACAGAGTTACACCCTTCAAGCTTTTATTTTATTTTGAGACTGTCCTGTTAAATTGCCAAGTCTGGCCTCAAACTTGGAATCCTCCTGTCCCAGCCTCCCAAATAGCTGGGATTACAGGAATGTGTCACTGTGCCCAGCTAGTCCTCAAACATGTTTTAAAAATTTTATTAGCTATGAATTATGGTAATTTGGAAACTACTGCATTGTACCACAGAAGCTGCCCAGTAGGAAGACTTGAAAATATTTGTTAGTATTGAATTTAATGTAATATCCTGCACAGTGGCATGCTCAAGTATTTTTCTTACAGTGCCATTTAATTTAAATTGTCTGAATCCTCAGATCTTTCTTGACTTTTGTTCACCCACTTTGTTTTCCCTCTCTTTCTCCCATCTTTAAGTCCATCACTAAATAAGTTTCTCTCTTACTTAGAAATGGCCTTGTTACAAGCTTCCCAGAATGTCTTTGGGCTCCGTACTTAAAATATCCATCATGTCACAGTTCATCAGGAAGTAGCCTTATATGTAACACACTTAATCCAGATGTTTCTTAAGCTGGAAGTTCCAAGTAAATGAGCATCCTGATCATTATTAAAAATGAAATCTAGAAATGAAATTACTGAGGATACAGTATAGGCCAGAGACCAGCTTTAGTCTGGCCCGTGTCAGTCATGATTACATCTTCCCTATGCCAATGAAATCCAGCGTGTCCTTCTTTCATTTGCCATCTGTTCATGAAAATCAACATTAGGGTTTAGTAGACATATGTATTAAAGTAGGATTTCTTCCCTGGAAAGTACTTCTTCAGTGTAGTGTTTGAAAAATTCATACCTGTTAATATATTTTGTTCTTTTTTCTCAAAATTGATCATGTAATCATCTGGCTTAAGTTCAGATAATATGTACTTGAGGCTACAGATTTGCTGCCTTAGGAACCCCTGGTGATTATTGTGCCTTGTCATGGGATGGAGGCTGTGTGAGTCAAATGTATTTCTGGCCAAACTTACCATTTTTACCACCTCCCAAGCATTTTTATAAATTAATGAGGGCAAAATTCTAAACAATCATGTTTTTGTCAAAAAAAAATTTTTTTAATAAGTAACAGAATTCTTTCTTCAAAGAAAATTGTAGATGCCCAGTATGTAAAACATCTTGTGACTCCAAGCCACAAGTTCACTCTTCTTTCTACCATAATGACGCCTAACGGATATCTGAGCAATCATCAGGGCTTTGCAGAGCACAGGATGAACACCACAATAAAAAATTCAAGGTGCATCTCTGATAAAGATATGGCTGTACTACTGAAACTGGCAGAGCCATGGCACCAGAGCTTTGAAAAGAAGTTTTGTATATAAGTTTTTACCTAAAATTACATTTTAGGCATTTACTAGATAAAACGAAGTCAAGCTTTTATTTTACCTACTTTTTCAGAATATACTTTTTTACATAATTTGGGGATTGTGATGCTACTGAGGCTAATGTACTTTTTGTTTACTAATTTAAACAGTTTCATATTGGATATGATTCCTTTTTTCATAAATTATTTATTATAAATAATGATATGCTTTATATATTATTGTAAAGTAATTGATTTGCTAATTAAGCATTTTTTTCTTTTTTCTCCTAGTTTGCTAGGGTTTGGATACCTGATCCTGAGGAAGTTTGGAAGTCAGCAGAGCTGCTCAAAGATTATAAGCCTGGAGATAAAGTCCTCCTGCTTCACCTTGAAGAAGGAAAGGTAAGAGTCTCACTTTCATTTGTTGTTATTGCCTGCAGTGAAGGAGTTCAAAAGTGTTGAGTTTATTGTGAACTACTTAATCCTAATAGAAAGTTAAATTTAAAGTTAAATCTTGTATTTTCACTTACTAACTTGGTAAAAATGACAAACTCAATTTTTTATCCTAATAGCATTATCAGTGTGACATAGGTTGGTGAAAATAGCAGATATTTTTAAAATTCATTGCTTTGCATATGAGTTTATTATGATTATCAGGTTTAGATTCATATCTAATCCTCCTGAATATATGCTTGTTTAATTGTATTTTGTTTAGATTAACATTAAAATAATTTCATATTAACTAAGATAACATTGCTTAAGATGCCAGTTTAATTGATACGATGTTTACTACAACTAATCATTTGAGAAATACTTATTCAGAAAAGCTTAAAATCAGTTGTGTCTCTGCACTGTCTTTACTCACTGTGTGAGTGAATTCACCTGAGCTCTACCATTTTTAATCTCTCTGTGGTATTTTTACAGGATGTGTCACATTCTTTGCTTAAAAACATTTGTGACATTAATTTCCTTTAAAGAACTTAAAGTGAGGGAAACTGGATATAAATACATGAAAAGTTAAATAATTAGGAAATAAAGAATAGTGTTAACATCACAGTTCTAAAGATGTCAAGAGGCAAGTATATGATTAACTGCAAAATGAATAAAACTATCTTAATGGTTAACTTGTATTGAATACTCTGTGCCAGACATGGTTCTAACTGCTTTATGTGTTACAACTCATTTAATCTTCACAACAACTCCATGAGGTAGTGCTGTGATTATTCCCATTTTACAAATGAGGAAATCAAGACTCAAATTGTTTAAGTGCTCAGGGTTATATAGGTATTAAGGAATGAAGCTGTGATATGAAGCCAGGAAATTTGTCTTCGTGGTCTGTGCTAATTATCACTCTGCAAACTATAAAAATGGTAAGGAATTGAGGATCCCAGTAGGAGAAAATATTATTATGGGCTCTGTTGTTAAGGAAGGCTTCCTGGAGGAGGAAGGATTTTGAAAGGGTCTTAAAAGCTAGATTTAATTTTCTTTTTCTTTTTCTTTTTTTTTTTTTTTTTTTTTTTTGTGATGATGGTGCTGGGGATCAAACCCAGGCCCTCATTCATGCTTGGTAAGTGCTCTGCCACTGGGCTACCTACCTCATCCCCCAAACTAGATAGAGTTTGAATGTGCTTGTTTTGTTGTTGGTTTTTAAGATAGGATCTTGCTGTGTTGCCCAGACTGGCCTCTAACTCGTGGGCTCAAGTAGTCCTCCTGCCTCAGCCTCCTTTGTTGCTGAAACTACAGGCATGCATCATCACACCTGGCTTAAAAGCTAGATAGAGTTTAGAGAAAAGGGTAGACCCTCTGAGGGTTGGAATGTATTATGGAAATAGTGAATGTAACAGGTCATTTGGAGTAGAGATATAGAAAGGTATGTGTTCTGGTTCAACAAATACATATTAAGGTACCTATCACTATATACCATGTTAAGAGATGGCAGAAGTTGTGATCTTTGACATCATTATCAGTGAGAGAGATAAACATACTTACAAATAGTGTGATAGTATGCCATATGATATAATAAAAACAAGTTAGAAACAAAAGTATATAAGTGGAATGAGTATACAGAGTGGCTGGTGAGAGTGAGAGGTCAGAGAGACACTGTCAGAAGAACAGATAGAAATTGTTGGTGCATTTCAGGGATCTGGAAAAGCGTGGTCAAAGGCTAGGAGGCATGCAAGTAATGGAATGTTTGGGGAACTACACAGGTTCTGTGTTGATGGGATGTGAAATGAGAGTACAGGACCAGCAGGAGGATGGGAGTGAAAACCAGATCACAGGTGCCTGATGTTCTTCCTATAAAATTCTTGAATTTCATTGGTATACTATGGGGAATGATTTTAGTGTTTCTGAAAAAAATGGTGCCTGGTTTGTTTTAAAGACTCATTAGTGGCAGCATGGAGGGTGAATTTCAAGAAAGTAAATCTGAGGCAAGGAGACTAGTTAGGAAGAAGACAGGGAAGAATTAGGCCAGATTAGGAAAACAGAATATCAAACTAAGGAATTCACTTGTATATTTATTAGTCATCTGCTCATTACGTACAGTATCAGCCACTTTGGGCTACAATCTCTCATGTTAATTTTCTCAGCAACCCCTATGAATTGGTGAGTGATATTATCACTATTTTCCAAACAAGGAAGCTAAGGCTCAGAAACACTGAGTAGTTTTACCCGAGGTCGGCAGTCAGAAAGTGGTTTTGGGAACTGAAAGTGGGGTTTGAACATAGACTTTTTCACTCTAAGACAAGTACTTATTCTATTTAGCCACAGTGGATTTCTGCAGATAGCTGGAAAAGCAGATGGCTTCAAGATACACATCTGACAGATAACTGTGCTTAATTTTTAAAAACACTTCATTTTATATGTTTTAGACTTAAAGAAGAGTTGAAAAGATAGTAGTGTTTCCATGTACCCTTAACCCAAATTCCCCTGATGTTAACCCCTTTCATAATGTGTATAGAATAATCAAAACTAGGTCATTACTATTGAAATAAAACTGTTACTGAACTACTGATTTTATTTGTATTTCACCAGTTTTTCTACTAATGCCTTCTTTTTTTCCCAACCTTGGGCCCCACGTTGCATTTTGATTGTCATGCCTCCTTAGTTTTCTCCAGTTTGAGACAGGTCCTCAGTCTTTCCATGACTTTCATAACCTTGACACTTTTGAAGTGCACTTGTCAGGTGTTTTATAGAATGTCCCATCCTGCTGTTTCCTCATGACTAGATTAAGGTTATTGAATTTTGGGAGGTGATGTGGTCTTAGTGCCTCATACCAAAGGGTCTCTGATGTCAATATGTCTTATTACTGGCCACATTAACCATGCTCAACTAGTTAAGGTGATGTCTGCCATGGATCCACAATAAAGTTACTTTTTTCACCTTTGTAATTAATGAATACCACTGTTCTACAGGAGGTAGTTGGAGCCACATATACATCCTGTTTCTCCTTAAACTTTGCCCACTAATTTTCGTGGTCATCACTGGGTCTTGCCTATAGCAAGTATTACTGTAGTGTTCTAATGTTGATACTCTGTTTTCTTATTTTCTTTTACATTTGTTAATTGAAATTCTTATGTAGAATAGTGTTATCTCTTCGATCCCATTTGTATATTGATTCAGTCACTTATGTCATTATGGGATAATGAGTATTTATTTTATCATTTACTACTCTCATTCATTTTATCACTAGGATTGTTTACCCCATTGGCTCTCTTAGATTTGTTCCTTTGTTTTTTAACATGTCTTCATCATTTTTTTTTTTTAAATCGCTTTCTTACTTCCTCATACTAAAAGATACTTGAGGACTTGGGTTAAATCCTCAGCACCACACACAAAAATAAATAAATAAATAAGAAGTGATAAAAGTTTTATGTTGTATTTTCTCTTCTCCAGCCCTGGTACCTTTTATTGGAGGATGGTATTTAGCAACCAAGATCTGGGCACTAGGTGTGCTGGTTGCTATTAGAATAGTACTGCTTCTAGGGTTTTTGGCAGAGATACATATACACACATATCCACATACACACACACACACACACACACACACACATATATACGCATATACACACATATATACACATATGGTGGATTAAACCCAGGGACATTCTACTACTGAGCAACATCCCCAGCCCTTTTAAAATTTATTTTATTTTATTTTATTTTTTGCATTGGAGACTGAACCCAGGGCTCTGTGCTGGGTAACTGCTCTGCTAATAAACTATATCCCCAACCTTTTTTATTATTATTTTTTATTTTGAGACAGGATCTTGCTAAGGTGCCCAGGCTGACCTTGAACTCACAATCCTCTTGTCAGCGTCCTGAATAGCTGGGATTATAGGCCTGCACCACCCAGCCTGACTTTAATTATTTATTTATTTATATTTTTAATTTTTACAGACTGCATTTTGATTCATTGTACACAAATGGAGTACAACTTTTCATTTCTATGGTTGTTCATGATGTAGATTCATACCATTTGTGTAATTATACATGTACAAGGGGTAATGATGTCTGTCTTTTTCTATCATCTTTCATACCCCTGCCCCTTCCTCCCTCTCATTTCCCTCTACGTAATTTAAAGTTTCTCCATTCTCTCACCCCCCAACCTCCATTATGTATCAACTTTCACTTATCAGGGAAAACATCAACCTTTGGTTTTTTGGGATTGGCTTATTTCACTTAGCATGATATTCTTCAATTCCATCCATTTATCTGCAGATGCCCTAATATTATTCTTTATGGGTGAATAACATTCCATTGTGTATATATACCACAGTTTCTTTATCCATTCATCTGTTGAAGAGCATTTAGGTTGGTCCCACAATCTAACTATTGTGACTTGAGCTGCTATAAACATTGATGTGACTGTGTTACTGTATTATGCTAATTTTAAGTCCTTTGGGTATAAACCAAGGAGTGGGATAACTGGGTCAAAAGGTGGGTTCACCTCAGAAAACTTGGAATGGACCCACCGTTTGACCCTTGGTTTATTTTTTTATTTTGAAACAGGGTCTTTCTAAGTTGCCCAGTCTGACCTCCAAGTTACAATCCTCCTGCCTTAGCCTCCCTGATAGCTGGGATTATAGGCATGGGCCACTGTGCCCAGCTATAGCTATAGGTACACACACACATATAGATACATATGGATATAGATATTAATATGAATGAATATAATACTAATGTATTTTACCTATTCTTTAAAAATTTTTTTTTGTTGTAGATTCACACAATACCTTTATTTTTTTAATTTATTTTTGCATGGTGCCAAATATCAAAACCAGTACTTCGCATGCTAGGCAAGTGCTCTACCACTAAACTACAGTCCCAGTCCCTACATTCATCTATTCTATTTTGTATGTCAGTATCTCTCTATATACATGTAGATATAGATATACCTATAGAAAGATAGGTATTTTAGCCATGAGTTCATAATGATCCATTTTTCTTCAACACTGCAACAAGGTTAATCCTATTATTCTCCCTTAGCTTATTTGTAAATTCTTTTATCAGTTTTTGTTATCGATAACGTATTTACTTATTTGTTATACATTTAAAGTTATTTCAGAATTGATAATCCGTATCCCTATAAGAAACAAATTTACCAGAATATAGTGCCTATGTTTAATTTTATTAATCCTTAATTTTAAAAAATTCAGAAATAAAATGGTATGTGCATTTAATAAAAGCAACTCTTAGAAAAGAAGACAAGCAAGAGCAGATAGTAAAATCTAGCCAACTAACTGGGCAGGATGGCACACTCCTGTTATCTCATTAAATTGGAAAGTTGAGGCAGGAGGATCCCAAGTTCGAGGCCAGCTTTAGCAATTTAGCAAAACCCCAAGTAACTTAGAAATACCCTGTTTCAAAATAAAAAATAAATTAATAAATAAATAAAGTTGGGGATATAGCTTAGTAGTAAAGCACCCCTGGATTAAATCGTCAGTACCTCCCACCCTCCAAAATTACAGCTATCTAAGGATCATTCCCCTTCTAGAAATTTTAGTCTTTTAGGGATTAGAATAAAATAGAGAAAACAGACAGCCAGCTTCTCCAGGTTCTCGGAACGGAACTGGCCCGCTAGTGAGAGCCTGTCTGAACAGAGCAGGCTCCGAGTCCCGGAGCCGCTGCAGTGCAGTGTACTCCTGCAAAGAACCAGCGGAGAGCCTCGATCTGCAATCAGCCTCAGGGATAAGGGCAGGGCAGCCGGAGACCTCTTCAGGGGGCTCTGCCCACTCCGGCTGCGGGCTCTCTTCACGGGGTGATCCAAGATGGCGGCTTAGAGGGAGACTGCACCCCCGGTCGCTCCACAACCCAGGAGTTAAGAAGGGGAGGCATTGAGAGACTCAGACTGAAGTGGAGCCACGGGTGAGTCTGCCCACTGGGTAAAGCTCAGCCCGGGTGGCAGGCCCAGATAGAGGTGGCTTAGCAGAGCCGGGCAGGGCAGCTTGAGTCTTCCCAAGGTAGTCTTCCACACTCCGGCAGTGGGCTCTTCCCACACGGCCAGCTGCACGGTGCAGGCCCACAGTGAGAGCATTTCCGCACAGAGCCAGTTCCAAAACGTGGAACCAGTAGGGGGCTAGGGGCAGTATTCTTCGAATGAGCTGCTTTATCAGATTCCTCCAAGACATCAGGCTACTGAAGGCTGGGAGGTGATACACTGGAAATCTACTGGGACACTATAAGCCAATAGTGGAAAACTGCAATATCTCAGGGTCCCACTGACAACTGACCATTATGAGAAAACAAGGGAAGAAAATGTCCCAAACAAACCTAGATACTACATCAATAAAACCCAATGACAGCACAGCAGAAGAAATGTCAGAAAGGGAGTTCAGAATGTACGTAATTAAAACGATCAGGGAAGCTAATGAGGAGATGAAAGAGCAAATGCAGGCATTGAAGGAGGAGATGAAAGAGCAAATGCAGGCATTAAATGATCGCACCAATCAACAGTTAAAAGACCAAATACGGGAAGCAAGAGATCATTTCAATAAAGAGTTAGAGATACTGAAAAAAAAACCAAACTGAAATCCTTGAAATGAAGGAAACAATAAACCAAGTTAAAAACTCCATAGAAAGCATAACCAATAGGATAGAACACCTGGAAGACAGAACCTCAGACATTGAAGACAAATTATTTAATCTTGAAAGCAAAGTTGAACAAACAGAGAAGATGGTAAGAAATCATGAACAGAATCTCCAAGAACTATGGGATATCATGAAAAGGCCAAATTTGAGAATTATTGGGATTGAGGAAGGCTTAGAGAAACAAACCAAAGGAATGAACAACCTATTCAATGAAATAATAACAGAAAATTTCCCAAATCTGAAGAACAAAATGGAAAACCAAGTACAAGAGGCTTATAGAACTCCAAACATACAAAATTACAACAGACCCACACCAAGGCACATTATTATGAAAATACCTAACATACAAAATAAAGACAGAATTTTAAAGGCCGCGAGAGAAAAGAATCAAATTACATTCAGAGGGAAACCAATAAGAATATCAGCAGATTTTTCAATCCAGACCCTAAAAGCTAGAAGGACCTGGAACAACATATACCAAGCCCTGAAAGAAAATGGATGCCAAAGAATCTTATACCCAGCAAAACTTACCTTCAAATTTGACGATGAAATAAGATCCTTCCATGATAAACAAAAGCTAAAGGAATTTACAAAAAGAAAGCCAGCATTACAGAACATTCTCAGCAAAATATTCCATGAGGAAGAGATGAAAAACAACGATGCAAATCAGCAACAGGAGGCGCTAGCCTAAAGGAATAGCCAAATAAAGGAGAAACCAAATCATGTCAAAAACAAATATGAGTCAATTGACTGGGAATACAAATCATATCACAATAATAACCCTGAATGTTAATGGCCTGAACTCATCAATCAAAAGACACAGACTGGCAGATTGGATTAAAAAGAAAAATCCAACAATATGCTGCCTGCAAGAGACTCATCTCATAGAAAGAGACACCCATAGACTAAAGGTGAAAGGATGGGGACAAACATACCATGCACACGGACACAGCAAAAAAGCTGGAGTATCCATCCTCATCTCAGATAATGTGGACTTCAAACCAAAACTAGTCAGAAGGGATAAAGAAGGACATTACATGCTGCTTAAGGGAAGCATAAATCAGCAAGACATAACAATCATAAATATCTATGCCCCGAACATTGGCTCATCCACGTACGTCAAACAAATCCTTCTCAATTCCAGAAATCAAATAGACCACAACACAATAATACTAGGCGATTTTAACACACCTCTCTCACCACTGGATAGATCGTCCAAACAAAAATTGAATAAAGAAACTATAGATCTCAACAACACAATCAGCAATTTAGACTTAACGGACATATATAGAATATACCATCCAACAAAGAATGAATACACTTTCTTCTCAGCAGCACATGGATCCTTCTCTAAAATAGACCATATTTTATGCCACAAAGCTACTGTTAGTAAATACAAGAAGATAGAGATACTACCTTGTACTCTATCAGATCATAATGGATTGAAATTAGAAATAAATGACAGAATAAAAAACAGAAACTTCTCCAATACCTGGAGACTAAATAATACACTATTATATGATGAATGGATAACAGAAGACATCAGGAGGGAAATAAAAAAATTCTTAGAAGTAAACGAGAACAAAGACACATCATATCAAAATCTCTGGGACACTATGAAAGCAGTACTTAGAGGAAGATTTATTTCATGGGGTGCATTCAAAAAAAGAAGTAGAAATCAACAAATAAACGAGTTAACACTACAGCTCAAAGCACTAGAAAAAGAAGAGCAGACCAATACCAAAAGTAGTAGAAGACAGGAAATAGTTAAAATCAGAGCCGAAATCAACGAAATCGAAACAAAAGAAACAATCGGAAAAATTAATAAAATAAATAGTTGGTTCTTTGAAAAAATAAATAAAATTGATAAACCCTTAGCCACACTAACAAAGAGAAAGAGGGAGAAAACTCAAATTACTAAAATTCGGAATGAACAAGGAAACATCACAACAGACACGAGTGAAATACAAAACATAATTAGAAGCTATTTCGAAAATCTATACTCCAACAAAACAGAAAACCTTGAAGACATCAACAAATTTCTAGAGACATATGAACTACCTAAACTGAACGAGGAGGACATACACAACTTAAATAAACCAATTTCAAGCAATGAAATAGAAGAGGTCATCAAAAGCCTACCAACAAAGAAAAGTCCAGGACCAGATGGGTTCTCAGCCGAGTTCTACAAAACCTTTAAAGAAGAGCTCATTCCAATACTCCTCATACTATTCCATGAAATAGAAGAGGAGGGAACCCTACCAAACTCGTTCTATGAAGCCAATATCACCCTGATACCTAAACCAGACAGAGACACATCAAGGAAAGAAAATTTCAGACCAATATCCTTAATGAACATCGATGCAAAAATTCTCAACAAAATTTTAGCAAATCGCATACAAATATATATTAAAAAGATAGTGCCCCACGATCAAGTGGGTTTTATCCCAGGGATGCAAGGTTGGTTCAACATTCGGAAATCAATAAATGTCATTCACCATATCAACAGACTTAAAGTTAAGAATCACATGATTATTTCAATAGATGCAGAAAAAGCATTTGATAAAATACAGCATCCCTTCATGCTCAAAACACTAGAAAAAATTGGGGTAATGGGAACATTCCTAAACATTATAAAGGCCATCTACGCTAAGCCCATGGCTAATATCATTCTAAATGGTGAAAAACTGAAAGCGTTCCCCCTAAAAACTGGAACAAGGCAGGGATGCCCTCTTTCACCGCTTCTATTCAACATCGTCCTTGAGACTCTAGCCAGAGCAATCAGACAAACCAAAGAAATTAAAGGGATACGAATAGGAAAAGAAGAACTCAAACTATCCCTGTTCGCTGATGACATGATTATATATTTAGAGGAACCTGGAAATTCCACCAGAAAACTTTTAGAACTCATAAGTGAATTCAGTAAAGTAGCAGGTTACAAGATCAATGCTCATAAATCCAATGCATTTTTATACATAAGTGATGAATCTTCAGAAAGAGAAATTAGGAAAACTACCCCATTCACAATAGCATCGAAAAAAATAAAATACTTGGGAATCAATCTCACAAAAGAGGTGAAAGACCTCTACAATGAGAACTACAGAACACTAAAGAAAGAAATTCAAGAAAACCTTAGAAGATGGAAAGATCTCCCATGTTCCTGGATAGGCAAAATTAATATCGTCAAAATGGCTATACTACCTAAAGTTCTATACAGATTCAATGCAATTCCAATTAAAATCCCAATGATGTACCTCGCAGAAATAGAGCAAGCAATTATGAAATTCATCTGGAAGAATAAAAAACCTAGAATAGCTAAAGCAATCCTCAGTAGCAAGAGCGAAGCAGGGGGTATTGCAATACCAGATCTTCAACTCTACTACAAAGCAATAGTAACAAAAACGGCATGGTATTGGTACCAAAATAGACAGGTAGATCAATGGTACAGAATAGAGGACATGGACACAAACCCAAATAAATACAATTTTCTCATACTAGACAAAGGTTCCAACAATATGCAATGGAGAAAAGATAGCCTCTTCAACAAATGGTGCTGGGAAAACTGGAAAACTATATGCAATAGAATGAAACTAAACCCCTATCTCTCACCCTACACAAAACTCAACTCAAAATGGATCAAGGACCTCGGAATCAGACCAGAGACCCTGCATCTTATAGAAGAAAAAGTAGGTCCAAATCTTCAACTTGTTGGCTCAGGATCAGATTTCCTTAACAGGACTCCCATAGCACAAGAAATAAAAGCAAGAATAAACAACTGGGATAGATTCAAACTAAAAAGCTTTCTCTCAGCAAAGGAAACTATCAGAAATGTGAAGAGAGAGCCTACAGAGTGGGAGAATATCTTTGCCAACCATACCTCAGATAGAGCGCTAATTTCCAGAATCTATAAAGAACTCAAAAAACTCTACACGAAGAATACAAATAATCCAATCAACAAATGGGCTAAGGAAATGAAAAACACTTCACAGAAGAAGATGTACAAGTAATCACCAGATATATGAAAAAATGTTCAACATCCCTAGTAATAAGGGAAATGCAAATCAAAACTACCCTAAGATTTCATCTCACCCCAATTAGAATGGCGATTATCAAGAATACAAGCAACAATAGGTGTTGGCGAGGATGTGGTGAAAAAGGAACACTCATACATTGCTGGTGGGGTTGCAAATTAGTGCAACCACTCTGGAAAGCAGTGTGGAGATTCCTCAGAAAGCTTGGAATGGAAACACCATTTGACCCAGCTATCCCACTCCTTGGCCTATACCCAAAGGACTTAAAATCAGCATACTACAGAGATACAGCCACATCAATGTTCATTGCTGCTCAATTCACCATAGCCAGATTGTGGAACCAACCTAGATGCCCTTCAGTTGATGAATGGATAAAGAAACTGTGGCATATTTATACAATGGAATATTACTCCGCAATGAAGAATGATAAAATCATGGCATTTGTAGGCAAATGGTCGAAATTGGAGAATATCATGCTAAGTGAGATAAGCCAATCTCAAAAAACTAAAGGATGAATGATCTCGCTGATAAGCGGATGAGGACATATAATGGGGGATGGGACGGGCTAGCATTAGGTTTAGGGTTAGGTTTAGAGTTAGGCCAAGGAGAGCAGTAAGAATGAAGGAAAGAAGGACTGTGTAGAGGGAAAAGAGGGGTGGGAGGGGTGGGAGGGTGGGGGGGAGGGGGAAAAATATAATAAACATCATTACCCTATGTAAACGTAAAAAAAAAAATAGAGAAAACATAGTTTTTGCAATATTAGAAGAGCTCATTAATTTCCTAATTTCCAATGATTCTAGAGGAGCAGGTTATATCCATCTGAAACCTAATTCCAAGGAGCAAATTTTCATAAAGATGTTGTAGATGACCATCCCACATATTAGTGTCTTCACAATTCTAAATCCTTCCCACAATGACCACATAAAAACCCATCCTCTAATGGAGACTAAGAAGAGAGTTCTGCCATTTTGTAGTCATCTGGCTACATGATAAACTGTGTAACCAGTTAACCCAGGAAGATCCTGGACATTTCTAAATATTCCCCATGTCTCCTAAGACTTGCTGTCATTCAGATCTAATGCTATATTTTCAAGTTATCAGGGGATAAACATTGAAGATGAGCAGAAAGGAGAATGTACTGAGAGGAACTTAAAGCAGTCAACCGAGGACAGCAAGAGAACAGACATTTATGAATTGATAGGGCCAATGCAAGTACCATTTAGGACATTTTACTCTGATAAACAGGCAAAGGGAATTGCTGAGAAACAGATTATAAATTTTTTTCTCCTTTATCACAGTCCATTCATGCCTGATTTGAATATTTGATCACTGTATATATCTTCAGTATTAACAAAACTAGCTTGTCCCACTGTAATTAAATTGCATTTTTGTTGATTTTATCATAAAGTCATATGCCTATGATTTCAAAATGTATTGTACTTAATGTTTGGACCCAGGTACCTCATTAAAATCTAATTAAAACTATGAATTGCCTTTCTCAGGAAAGTTCACATACATGCCCATATGTATATACACTTGTACATATACACAAAGTGTGCATAATTTCAGGGTATTCTTGGGCTTCTCAGGGTTTGGGAGTCCCTAAGGGCATACCACATGCCAAGCATGGCCTCTTTTAATTTTTACCACACCTTTGTGTGAAACAATTCTGTTATTCGTTGTATAAATGAGGGATTTAGATTAAATAACATATTCAAAATCACATAAAAAGTAAATACCTACCAATCTTAGGGTTTGAGCCCAGGTCAATCTGACCCTCAAGCCAAGCTCTTGACCTCTCTTTTATTGTCTATCACTTCTCTTAAGTAAAGAAGTGGAGAAAGACAGCTCATTTAATGATTAAAAAGTTCTAGGTAAAAAAGGTCTAGATTCTGATGTGTCCAACAAATAAAAACCAACAAAAAATTTTAATATTATATGTCTAATGAAAAGAAGATTTTCACCATTTCCACCAGTTTCTATGGTATTGGAAGGTACCAGAAACCAAAACATTTAATAGCTGAGTAGCAAATCAGGATAAGGAAATAAGCAAAATATATGGGCCTGTTTCATGCTTCTTGCCATGATTGGTCTAGATGCTGTATCTTCTGTTTTTAGGATTTGGAATACCGTCTAGATCCAAAGACCAAGGAGCTGCCTCATCTACGAAACCCTGACATACTTGTTGGTGAAAATGACCTCACTGCCCTCAGCTATCTCCATGAGCCTGCTGTGCTCCATAATCTCAGAGTTCGCTTTATTGATTCCAAACTCATTTATACATATTGTGGTAAGTATGCTTTGCTGTCTGAGTGGACCATAAACGCTTTTCCTCTAACAGATGCAGCAATGGAAGCATTGTGCATGGGGAAAGCAGGCTGTGGTTCGTTTTTCTCTTAAAGACCAAAGTCATTTCAGAGTTATAAAAAGATTTACCAATATTTATTAACTAAATTGCATTCCATACCAAATAAATTCATTTGTAAAGTCAAATTGTATCACTTTGCTCAAAATGAAAAGGACTTGGCCCATTTTTTGTACCCCTTCTCCCAGAAGCCATGTGTCAGATTTAATGCCAAGTTCACATTCTTTTCACCTCTTAAAAACTACATGAAGAGTAGATATTCAAGAACTTACATTCAGAGCAGGTTAGAGAAGTTTATTGTTAACTTTTTCTCACTGAGAAATGCAGAATTGATTTGACTCACTGTAAATCTTGCTTGCTTGGATTGTCAGACCCCTGCTCATTGCAATATGCTTTTTATCCCTCTTAGAAATGAAGCCTGTGCATGAATGTATGGTTCTGTTTATTCCCCTCTCCCCATCTGTCTTTTCTTCTTTTTCCTTTCTTTCTCTATTTTGTTCTTATCCTCTATTTTCTCTACTGAACTCTTGGCTTTCTTTTACTCATCACTCTCTCCTCTGAGTCTCATATCTGATTTCCATCTGAGTCTTTTTGCCTTCTGTGCCCAATGCAGTGTTTGAACAGGAGCAGCCACACTTTCTTCTTCAGATAATTTATATCCTTTAGATTCTTGATGTTAACCTTTCTTTTTCCCCATTAAATGAATATTGCTTTTTCACAATTTTTATTTTTCTTCAGTTTATTTTTTTGTACATGTTACTTTCTCAATGAAGCCTTCCCTGGCCCCCCTTTCTAAACCATAAAAAGCCTTCCTTCCCTCCCAGCTATCTTCCTTCCTTGCTTTATTTTTCTCCTTTTTCCTTACTACTATCTAAACCATAGAGAGATGTATGTATTTTTTCTTATTTATCTTGTTAGTCCTCTGAATTTCCCACTAGACTATGAGCTCCATGAGAGCAAAGGTTTGTCTTTTCTGGTTTCTTTTGTAAGTCAGCACTTATAAAAGACTTGAAATATAGCTGGAGCTGAAGAATATTTGTTGAGTGAATAACTTCATTTAAGTAATATATGTAGCTACTGTAAAATATTAAATACAGAAAAGTATCAAAAAGGAAAAACAGTTGCAAGTAATTCAGCACTAAAAAATAACCAATATTCCATTGACTTAAAATACTTTATTTTTTAACTTAAATTCTTTCTTTGTGTATCTGTGAAAGACTGTAAGTAGATATAAATGTGGAATCAGTCTCTATATATTTTTTGTGTCATGTTTTTCTATGACATTTAATATTCTTCAAAAATATGTGATTTATGGTGGTAGTCCAGTAGTCATATGGATGTCACAAGATGTGTTCATCTACTTTCTTTTTATTACATATTTTGTTTCTATTTTCACTGTTATGAATAATATTATGATAAACATCTCTATTTAAAACAAACCTTCCCATAAATTTCTATTTCATTTGAATAAATTTCTAGAAGTAGAAAATACTTAGAATTCCTAAAACATTTTCACTTAGAAAAATTTTTGTTTTTACTACAGATTGAACCCAAGGCTTCATTCATGCTGGGAAAGCATTCTACCTCTAAGTTACATCCCCAGCCTAGTTACATTACTTTTAAAAACCCAGCCCACTTTTTAAGTGGTGTTTTAATTAAAGGTATAATGATTCAGAGAGACAAAAGTTGTGTTATATTTTGATTCTTGAACAATTTACTATATTAGTTTAATATGAACTAAAAATGAAGTTTTATGTTGTTTTACTTTATGCCAAGTTTGATATGCTCATTAGAATATTACTGACATCTTTTCCTGTTTTTGTCCCCTCCCTCCAGGTATAGTCCTAGTAGCTATAAATCCCTATGAACAGCTGCCTATTTATGGAGAAGATATTATTAATGCTTACAGTGGTCAGAACATGGGTGATATGGATCCACATATCTTTGCAGTAGCTGAAGAAGCTTATAAACAAATGGCCAGGTTGGTGAAAGCTTTTGTTATTTCATGGCTCTTATTAGATGTGATGATTTCTTCTTTGTTAAGTCACAAGTATTTTTAAAAGTTAATGGCAGTTCATGTATCATTACTAACTAAGTAGCCTTGGCAACCAGTTGTCTTGGAATGTCCTAGATTTTTATTAAATATTAAAGTAATCTCATGTTGGCCTAGTGTGGTGGTACATACCTGCAATCCCAGCAATTCAGGAGGCTCAGTCAGGAAGATCACAAGTTTGAGGCCAGCCTCAGCAACTTTCTGAGACTTTCAACAACTTAGTGAGACCCTGACTCAAAACAAAAAATGAAAAGAACTGGGGATGTAACTCAGTGATAAAGTTTCCCTGGGTTTAATCCCCAGTTACTTACTTACATACATACATATATACCTGCATACATACATAATCTCACATTTATAAAAGGACATATAATTAAAAAAAAAAAAAACACTGCCTTTGGAATCTCATTCAAGATTCTGTGACTAGGCAAGGACAGATGGTGAACTGGAAAAAAAAAATCAGTCTAGAGAATTAAATATAAAAGAAAGTATAATTTTAATGTTATTATTGCAGGGTATCAGTGATCCAGAATGTCATCTACAAAATATATCTGATATTAACCATGGAACCTTAATATTTTGAGGATGGAAAATGGTAGAAAAATATTCTCGAGTAGATTACTCTTAATATGTAATATGATATAATGTAAAACAATGAATGCATAAAACAGTGAATGCATATATTTGGCTAATTTCTCCAGCCTACAAAGCAGAACTTGGCATATTATAATCATGATATGAGAAACTCTCAAGCAATTATGAAGTGGATATATTGTAGAGTTTTTTGTTTTCTTCAGTCAGGGAGAGTGTACATGATTGAACCATTATGCCATTATAAAATAATTTTAGAATTATTTCAATGAAAGAATCCTTAGAAATCATTATACCTCCCCTTTTTTCTCTGAAATAACTTTTTTTAAAAAGCAAAGCAGAACTGAACATAATTTTAAATATTTGTAAATTAGGTCACAAAAGGGATGCAAAAATGTTTGCAGTTATTATGTATTCATACAATTAAAGTCACATATCAAATCTTACACTAATACATAAGATTATTTCATGATTAAAAGTAGCCCAAATCTAATAACCATATTAGTGGATCTCTTTTCCTATTATAACATCTTATTATTATTTCCAATACTGATTCCCTTACCAAATGGAATCTACAAACTAAATTTTTAAAAATTGTTAAAGAATGACTAAGCCTCTGCCAACTAAATGATTGAATTTACAGAAAATTCTGAGAGCATAAGAGCTAAAATACTAATATTAAGATTACCAATTATTGTGCATGTAAATTCTTCTTTGTGTTCATGATTCTAATACTAATAAGTTGATCTGGATAAATGTCCTTGAGACCAAATGGTAACTGGTCTCCCTAAAATGTGGCTTACATAAAATTATTTAGACCTAATCCATTTTCATATCTATCTACTGTCCCCCCAAAATCTGTTCTGCCAGAGAGAACACAAATCTGGAGTTAGTTATTAGTACTTAACCAAGTTCTTTCCTGCCCCATTTCTATTTTTTCTTGAGATTTTCTGTCTTGAACATACACGACCAGAACTCCTATCTTTTCAGGTACCAAGTGGGTTATTTTGTACAAAAGGAGTTTTTAACAAATCTTCCCACTATGAGACCATATGTATAATCTCAGTCCATCTTCAGTCACTTAAAGAGAAACCAGCAATCTGCTTATTATTAAATATCACAAAGGACAAACCCTAACTAAAAAGAATCTTATTTTGGTTAATTTTCAATAATTAGAGTCCGGTTACTCTCATAAGTGACCAACTATTAAAATTACTTTTACAAATGTGAGACCTTTTTTTGTTCCCTGCCGCTTGCCACCGACCAGCGGGACAAACGACACATACTCTTCAGAAGTTCATGAAGCAGCTTCCGCTTTATTCGGATAACACCCTCAATATATAAGCAGTCTCATGCATAAGCAATTGTAATCAGATATGTCCATCCAATCCTATTAAAGGTCAAGCGATCACGAGCTCAAGCACACATGTAAGATATATCTGTCCACACGCTAAGCGGCTGAACTAATTATCATACAGCCAATGGTAAACGCTTCCTGTTTTTCTCAAGGCGCATTCAGCACGCCCTTTGGCTCTCTGCCAGTCACCATCTTAGATGCATGTGGCGTAACCCTGGGCCCCGGGTCTCGCCCTCCACAGTTCCCCTTAGGGGAAGGGAAATGGGAAGAAAGAGGTAAATGGAGAAGAGGCACATGATGGTGGACAGGATACATAAAACTGTGCATTCAGTACATGATTTTGGTCACTTTTTCACAACATTGTGGTTATTTTCTTATATATTTTACTAAGCCTATATAATAAAAGATAGTGCTAAATCTATATATCAAAGCAAATTTGATAAAACATTCATCTTCAAGTCTCATAAATATATGCAGTTCTAATTATAAAGCCTCTACAATACATTTGCACATTTTCAGACTAACATAATACACAAACTCATGGAAGTATCAATTTTGCCTAGATATGCCATTATCTTTATAAATATTCAATGAAACCACAAAGGTACTATAATTTTTGGAATCTATCCACATTTCAAAGTGGCAGGGGAAAACAACAGTCAACAGCAATTCCATAAAATGGAAGGGAAATCAGTCCCTTACTTTCTTTTGCTTTTTGTGTTGGTTGTTTGAAAAACACTAGAAGCAGACATGAAGTTTTCTATATATTGTCTAAGAACTTGTTTTTCTGATTTTAGCTTCAAATTTTCTTCTTTAACTGCATGTATTCTTATAGAGAGATCTTCAAGTGTATGTTGGAGTTCCAACACTTGATTAATAAGTCATAGTTTTCCTCCAGTTCCACCTGATTTTCAGTATCAACTGCATCCATGTCAGCACTCATCATCTTGGGTAACAAACTTTAAGGTCTTTGATGTAAAATTCTTCATGAATGATCTTCTGTTTGAGGCGCTGGGAGCAGGTGGACTCAGGAGGATGACTCAGGCTGGGACACCTGGACCAAGTGACCCATTATGCCCTTTTAATAATAAAATAATATTAATGCTAATACTTCTAATGGCATGTGATAGTTATTATGAGTTCTCTTTCTGTAAGACACTGATTGATTGCTTTTCACTTATTAACTAGTTTTATCCTTATAACAGCCTTCTGAGTTTGGCTTTATTATTAAACTTAATTTTACAAATGAGAAATCAGAGTCATAGAGAAATCAAGTAACTTTTCCAAGGTCTCATTACTAGGGTGACCATTCAAATTCAGTTAGTATGACACTATAAAATGTTATTATTTTACATATGAAATGACTAAACATAGTTAGCACTATGTAATAGGCCACATTATGCCAGATTCTGCTATAAAATAGGAATAAATATACAGAGTTTAAGAAAAGTTATTTTTGAATTTAAAATTGAGAAAATGCCCTCATTTGGTACTTTTTTCCCCTTACGTTAGAAAAGTCTACCAATATTTGATTTGTAGAGTATTGTAGCACTGCAGGACAACTTTAGCACCACTCAGTATAACCCGAGAACCAGTGGATAGAGGGAATCATATGGACTGCTAGACACTAAAAATAGTCTCTGAAAATTTTCATACTGCTGAGAGAATTATATGACTTTTTTGAAAATATTATTCTTGTTCTTTTCATTCTTCCTTTCTCCCCCCACTGCCCCCGCTTGTGTTTTGCATTTTGTGTTCTAGGGGTTAAACCCAGGGCTTTGCACATGCTAAACATGTCGTCTACTTTTGAGCTACATCCCCAGCCCTATTGCTAGTCTTAAATAAGAAGACATGATCCTTCCCATCTTTTCTGTGGTAATCCATGAATGGTGTTAGATTTACCCGTAGGTTTTTTTAGCATTCTCCCCACTTTCCTTTATTATTCCTGTGGCTCAATCACTCATTGTGATTTCTAAACCGAAGGTTTATCTTTTTCCTTTTGCTTAGTTTTCTTTTTAAGGCAGTTTTAAAATATGCTTCAGTCAGTTATGGTATTAAGCTAACTGTCAGTATGAATAAATCTACAACCTAAAAATCTTCTACAACAGCTAAGACTTAGGCTTACAGTCAGGAATCAAAGTTACAAGAGCATCCCAGACACCAGGTACTGTCCTGGACACAAGGGAAGCAGCAAACAAATTATATGAAATAAGCAAAAATTTCTGCCCCACAAGGCAAAGCATGATAAAGACTAAAAATAAATAAAATGCACAATTTATCATGGATCAGTAAGTGCCATATTGAGGACAATGCTGGATGATTAATAAAATTGGAATACGAACTGGGATTGGGTGATGCTATTATATCAATATTGTTGTTGCTGATTTTGATCATTGTAGATATATAAGAACAAGTCTCTAAGAAGATATGCTCTAAAAGGAATCATGTTTGCAACCTACGTTCAGATATTTTAGAAAACATTAGAATAAGAGAAACAGATTAATAAAGCAAATGGACAGCTGATGTATCTAGGTAAAACATACAGGAGTTTGTTTTACTATTTTTGCATTTTTTTACAAATTTGAAATCATGTGAAAAGTAAATTTACAAAACAAAACTAAAAAGAACAGATTGGGTCAAGAGCAGAAAGATAGGAGACCAGTTAGGTTATTGCAGTGAACTAAGCAAGGGATGATAATTTTAATTTGAGCATATTAGTGGAAATGGTTAGGAAGTGGGTGGATTCTGGATATTAGTTTTACAATAGAACTGGCCAAGGCTTGCTTTTGTGGGGCAAGAAAGAAACAGGAGATAGGGACAAGGATTTAGCTGAGCTCTAGAACACTGAAACTACCATTTCCTGAGATGGAGAAGTAGCAAGAAGAGCAAGTTGTGTATGTGTGTGGTGTGGGGCAAAGAGTAGGAGTGGGCTTCCATTTTAGATGTTTAAAGTTGAAATGGTGTTTTAGGCATCTCTTCTCAAAACCAAGCTAACACTGATGATTCTTCTCAAGCATGACAGTAGCAATAACCAGAATGCTTGGCTCATGGCTCCTTACTAAATATTCTCCTTGGAGGATGAAAATACCTTAGAGAACATAAATACTTTTATAGAATAGTCTCTTAATTTTAGTAGTCCTGTTGACCTCCAGAGGAGAAAACCTCAGTGGACTGCAGTGTCTTATTTTTCTTTTCATATTCTCGTTTCACATTCTTGCTGATCTTTTCTCATGTTGAAACCGATTGTTCTTTAATATCTAAATCCTAATGTTATTTGCTTTAAAACAACAGATTTTAATTTTATTTCCCTTAAACCTGGTAGTACTGATTGCTTTAATTTTCTGTATTTTCTCTCCTTCATGAATGGTAGAATAAATCAAGTTTACTGTTTCACTTATAGTTCTACTTGAAGCAAGCTAGTTTTATGCAGTTAATTTTGGCATAGTGAAAAATATATCTGTACTAGTTGAGTCTCTATCAGTAATTAACTATATAACTTAAATCTCAAGATTCCTTGGATCTCAGTTTTATCACTTATAAATGGAACAATTTCACTAATATCTAGTTTTACTCTTACAGACTATGCTGTGGATGCATTTGCTACCTTTCTGTTTAATGGCAACTAGTATGTAGTATTTTTCTTCTTCCAAGCAGAGGACAGATGATAAGCAAATGTGCAGCAAAGCACAAGGCCCATAGTATAGACCTTACCTTACATTACCTCTCCCACACTAATTATCAATCTCTCATGTTGTTTCCCCCAAAGAGGAAAAGATAATGTTTGAAATGCTTACCTCAGAGGTTAAAATTATATTAGATGATAAATACAAAATTACTTTGAAAAATACTAGATGGTATTCAAATATAAGCTTTTTCTTTCATCATAGTCATTTTAAAGTCTCATGTCTACATTCTCTTTTCATTACTTTAGCTTCTTATCTGGTTTTATTACTCCTGACTTTATTCATTTTCAGATCTTTCCTTTGGGCGGCCCCTTTCCTTTAGTTACCTGATCTCTGTATACTTCACTTTCTTGAGGTCCATTGTCAAAGTGGAAGATGACTCTTAAAGACGATAAATCTCTCCTGTTAACTACAACTCATCTGCTATGTGGCTCCAAGTAACCTAGTTATGCAAATAGGCTCAATGTACTGCATGCTACCTAATAATTCTATTCAAATGCTCCTTGGCTTATGATGAGTAAGTCATAAGTTGGATTACATCCCACATCATCATAAGTTGGGGATCATCTGTATATGGTATGTAAAGGTGGATTAATTTATATTAATTAATAGCTACATGCGTAGATGCCTATTTTGTGTCAAACAAAGTGCCAGGCATGTTACCTGTAATCTTCATCATTTCATCCCTAGAAACAGATATCATCACCCCTGCTTTACAAGTGAGGAAACAGAAAGAAGTAACTTGTTCAGGCCATATGCTAGTGAAAGATATCTGGAAACTGAGATTCAAATCTGACCCTGAGACTACAAACCTTTCTTCTTTGCCATTTAGTTTTCTTACTTTCAACTATCTGGCCTTATTCAAATTAACATTGCCTAATTCTATTTCTACATCTTTTTTTCACCCTAGAATATCCTTCTTGCTGTTCCTTTACCTGCTTGATTCATATTTATACTTTATGGTTTGTCTCAAACTTTACTTTCAGAATTTTTTAAAAAGTGGGAAAAAAAAGAAATTGAATGACCTAAGCAAAATTCCCAGAAAACAGTTGTTTTATTTTTGATTCTTGAAGTCTGTCTGCCTCTTTAAAGAACAGCTTTCAACAGTACCAACACCCTCTTTTTAAAAAATATTCGGGGCATTTCAAGATGGCGGACTAGAGGGTGGCTGCATTTCATGTTGCTCCAGGACTCAGGATTCAAAAGAGGAGATATTGAGAGACTTGGGACCAACTCAAAGCAGCCAGGTGAGTCTCTCCCGTTGGGGAGGTGTCCTGGATGGGGCAGTAGTCCCGGAACGCAGGGAACTTTGTGAAGTAGAGTTGCCCAACGATACACCCCTCCCCCTGCTGGAGCAGTGAACTCGGACAACTGGGAGCATTGTAGAGGAGGCCGCTCAGCACAGCGCTTGGACTCGGAGCAACCCCTGGGGCTCCGGGCAGCTGTCCAAAGGAGGAGCTGCACAGCAAGCTGTTTGGACTCAGAGCGACCGCTCCTGAACACCGGGGCCTGCCAGGAGGAGGAAGAGGAGTGCGGCAGTCGCTTGGACTCAGAGGGACTACACCAGAGCTACAGGCGGTTGCCAGAGGAGGAACTGCGCGGCAGGCGAGCTGTTTGGACTCAGAGCGACCGCTCCTGAACACCGGGGGGTGGGGGGGGCTGCCTGGAGGAGGAGGAGGAGCGTGGTGGGTCGCTTGGACTCGGAGTGATGCACCAGGGTTACAGACAGCAACCCAGAGGAGGAGGCGAGTGGTGAGTTGTTTGGACTCAAAGCGACTGCTCCTGAACACTAGGGGGATGCCCGGAGGAGGAGCGTGGCGGGTTCCTTGGTCTCGGAGCGGCCACACCAGAGCTCCGGGCGGCTGCTCAGAGGAGGCGTGCGGCAGGTCACTTGGACTCAGAGCGACTGCTCCTGAACGCCCAGGGGGCTGCCCGGAGGAGGAGGAGGAACGGGGCAGGTCACTTGGACTCAGAGTGACTGCCCAGGGCTACAGGCAGTTGGCGGGAGGAGGAGGCACGCAGTGAGTTGCTTGGACTCCTAGTGACTGCACTGGAACACTGGGCGGCTGTACGGAGGAAGAGGCGTGCGGCGGGTCGCTGGGACTTGGAGCGACTGTACGGGGCTCCAGGTGACTGCTCAGAGGAGGGGCCACATAGCCAGGTGATTAGGTACAGAGCAGGGTCCCAGGACCTAGGCGGCTTCTTGGTGGAAGAGCTGCACAGAGACAAGCTGAGGGGTGGAGCGAAGTTTCCAGGACTGCGGGCAGATTCTCTGAGGAGAGGCAGCCTAAGGAGACTCGTCTGCAAAGGGTGAGGCTCCCAGGCCCAGGAGGTAGGTCTGGGCCCCTGGGAACGTTGCAGAGGAAGGCAGCCCAGTCCAGGCGGTAGTTGTAGATTGAAGGGAACCTCTAGGAGGGGGAACTGACCAGCAAGACCTTCCCTGCTGGGTGAGGTTTTCCCACAAGGACGGTAAAACCAGAGACATAGGCGTAAACAGGCCTTGCCTCAGCCCACAGCCTAGTTCCCTTTTGGATGACCATTGGTCAACAAGTGGAGGCACCTCTACCCACTAGCAGGGAATATACCCCACCTGAAGACCACCACCCTTAGAGAGGCAGTTTCCATGTGGAGCACCGCATTATCAACTTCCTCCAAGACTTCAGGCTACTGAAGGATAAGAGGGGATATACTAGAAATCTTCAGGGACATTATAAGTCAATAGAGGAAATCTGCAATATCTTAGCGGTTCACTGATACCTGAACAATATGAGAAAACAAGGGAAGAAAATGCCCCAAACAAATCTAGATGTTACATCAAGAAAATTCAATGACAGCATGGCAGAAGAAATGACAGAAAGGGAGTTCAGAATGTACATAATTAAAATGATCAGGGAAGCAAACGATGAGATGAAAGAGCAAATGCAGGCATTGAATGATGAGATGAAAGAGCAAATGCAGGCATTGAATGATCGCACCAATTGACAGTTAAAAGAGCAAATACAGGAAGCAAAAGATCATTTCAATAAAGAGTTAGAGATATTGAAAAAAAAAAACAAACAAATTCTTGAAATGAAGGAAACAATAAACCAAATTAAGAACTCCATAGAGAGCCTAACCAATAGGATAGAACACCTGGAAGACAGAACCTCAGATATTGAAGACAAAATATTTAACCTTGAAAACAAAGTTGACCAAACAGAGAAGATGGTAAGAAATCATGAACAGAATCTCCAAGAACTATGGGATATCATGAAAAGGCCAAATTTGAGAATTATTGGAATTGAGGAAGGCTTAGAGAAACAAACCAAAGGAATGAACAATCTATTCAATGAAATAATATCAGAAAATTTCCCAAACCTGAAGAATGAAATGGAAAATCAAGTTCAAGAGGCTTATAGGACTCCAAATACACAAAATTACAACAGACCCACACCAAGGCACATTATAATGAAAATACCTAACATACAAAATAAAGACAGAATTTTAAAGGCTGTGAGAGAAAAGAACCAAATTACATTCAGGGGGAAACCAGTACGGATATCAGCAGATTTTTCAATCCAGACCCTAAAAGCTAGAAGGGCCTGGAACAACATATACCAAGCCCTGAAAGAAAATGGATGCCAACCAAGAATCTTATACCCTGCAAAACTTACTTTCAAATTTGACAATGAAATAAAATTATTCCATGATAAACAAAAGCTAAAAGAATTTACAAAAAGAAAACCAGCATTACAGAACATTCTCAGCAAAATATTCCAGGAGGAAGAGACGAAAAACAAGCAAATCAGCAAAGGGAGGAATTATCCTAAAGGAATTGTCAAATAAAGGAGGAACCAAGTCATGTCAAAAAAATAAATAAATAAAATTTAAAAAATGAACCAAATGACCGGGAATACAAATCATATCTCAATAATAACCCTGAATGTTAATGGCCTGAATTCATCCATCAAAAGACATAGACTGGCAGATTGGATTAAAAAGAAAGATCCAACAATATGTTGCCTGCAAGAGACTCACCTCATAGAAAAAGATACCCATAGACTAAAGGTGAAAGGATGGGGAAAACATACCATGCACATGGACTCAGCAAAAAAGCTGGAGTATCCATCCTCATTTTAGATAATGTGGACTCCAAGCCAAAGTTAGTCAGAAGGGATAAAGAAGGACATTTCATACTGCTTAAGGGAAGCATAAATCAGCAAGACATAACGATCATAAACATCTATGCCCCAAACAGTGGCTCATCCATGTATGTCAAACAAATCCTTCTCAATTTCAGAAACAAAATAGACCATAACACAATAATACTAGGTGATTTTAACACGCCTCTCTCACCATTGGACAGATCTTCCAAACAAAAATTGAACAAAGAAACCATAGATCTCAATAACACAATGAATAATTTAGACTTAACAGACATTTATAGAATATACCATCCAACTAAGAGCGAATACACTTTCTTCTCAGCAACACATGGATCCTTCTCTAAAATAGACCATATATTATGCCACAAAGCTAATGTTAGCAAATACAAGAAGATAGAGACACTACCTTGCATTCTATCAGATCATAATGGATTGAAATTAGAAATAAATGAAAGAGTAAAAAACAGAGAACTACTCCAACACCTGGAGATTAAACAATATGCTATTATATGATGAATGGATAACAGAAGATATTAGGAAGGAAATTAAAAAATTCTTAGAGGTAAATGAGAACAAAGAAACATCATATCAAAATCTCTGGGACACTATGAAAGCAGTACTAAGAGGAAAATTTATTTCATGGAGTGCATTCAATAAAAGAAGTAAAACTCAACAAGTAAACGACCTAACACTACAGCTCAAAACCCTAGAAAAAGAAGAGCAGACCAAGACCAAAAGTTGTAGAAGACAGGAAATAGTTAAACTCAGAGCTGAAATCAACGAAATTGAAACGAAAGAAACAATACAAAAAATTGAAAAAATAAATAGTTGGTTCTTTGAAAATATAAACAAAATTGATAAACCTTTAGCCACACTAACAAAGAGAAGATGAGAGAAAACCCAAATCACTAAAATTCGGAATGAACAAGGAAATATCACAACAGACACGATTGAAATACAAAATATAATTAGAAGCTATTTTGAAAATCTATACTCCAACAAAATAGAAAATTTCGAAGATATCAACAGGTTTCTAGAGACATATGAATTGCCTAAACTGAATGAGGAGGACATACACAATTTACATAGACCAATTTCAAGTAATGAAATAGAAGAAGTCATTAAAAGCCTACCAACAAAGAAAAGTCCGGGACCAGATGAATTCTCAGCCGAGTTCTACAAAACCTTTAAAGAAGAGCTCATTCCAATACTTCTCAAAGTATTCCATAAAATAGAAGAGGAGGGAACCCTCCCAAACTCATTCTATGAAGCCAATATTACCCTGATACCTAAACCAGACAGAGACACATCGAGGAAAGAAAATTTCAGACCAATATCCTTAATGAACATCGACGCAAAAATTCTCAACAAAATTTTAGCAAATCACATACAAAAACATATTAAAAAGATAGTGCACCACGATCCCAGGGATGCAAGGTTGGTTCAACATCAGGAAATCAATAAATGTAATTCACCATATCAATAGACTTAAAGTCAAGAACCACATGATTATTTCAATAGATGCAGAAAAAGCATTTCATAAAATACAGCATCCCTTCATGCTCAAAACACTAGAAAAAATAGGGATAGTGGGAACATTCCTTAACATTGTAAAGGCCATCTATGCTAAGCCCATGGCTAATATCATTCTAAATGGTGAAAAACTGAAAGCATTCCCCCTAAAAACTGGAACAAGGCAGGGATGCCCTCTTTCACCACTTCTATTCAATATCATCCTTGAAATTCTAGCCAGAGCAATTAGACAGACCAAAGAAATTAAAGGGATATGAATAGGAAAAGAAGAACTCAAACTATCCCTATTTGCTGATGATATGATTATATACTTAGAGGAACCAGGAAATTCCACCAGAAAACTTTTAGAACTCATAAGTGAATTCAGTAAAGTAGCGGGGTATAAGATCAATGCAAATAAATCTAATGCATTTTTATACATAAGTGGTGAATCTTCAGAAAGAGAAGTTAGGAAAACTACCCCATTCACAATAGCCTTGAAAAAAATAAAATACTTGGGAATCAATCTCACAAAAGAGGTGAAAGACCTCTACAATGAGAACTACAGAACACTAAAGAAAGAAATTAAAGAAAACCTTAGAAGATGGAAAGATCTCCCATGTTCTTGGATAGGCAGAATTAATATTGTCAAAATGGCCATACTACCAAAAGTGCTATACAGATTCAATGCAATTCCAATTAAAATCCCAATGATGTACCTTACAGAAATAGAGCAAGCAATTATGAAATTCGTCTGGAAGAATAAGAAACCAGAATAGCTAAAGCAATCCTTAGCAGAAAGAGTGAAGCAGGGGGTATCACAATAACAGATCTTCAACTCTACTACAAAGCAATACTAACAAAAACGGCATGGTGGGCTGGGGAGATAGCTCAGCTGGTAGAGTGCTTGCCTCACAGACACAAGGCCCTGAGTTCGATCCCCAGTACTGCAAAAAAAAAAAAAAAAAACGGCATGGTATTGGTACCAAAATAGAAAGGTAGATCAATGGTACAAAATAGAGGACATGGACACAACCCAAATAAATACAACTTTCTCATACTAGACAAAGGTGCCAAAAATATGCAATGGAGAAAAGATAGCCTCTTCAACAAAAGGTGCTCGGAAAACTGGAAATCCATATGCAACAGAATGAAACTAAACCCATATCTCTCACCCTGCACGAAACTAAACTCAAAATGGATTAAGGACCTCGGAATCAGACCAGAGACCCTGCAGATTATAGAAGAAAAAGTAGGTCCAGATCTTCAACATGTTGGCTTAGGACCAGACTTCCTCAACAGGACTCCCATAGCACAAGAAATAAAAGCAAGAATCAATAACTGGGATAGATTCAAACTAAAAAGCTTTCTCTCAGCAAAGGAAACTATCAGCAATGTGAAGAAAGAGCCTACACAGTGGGAGAAAATCTTTGCCAATCATACTTCAGATAGAGTACTAATCTCCAGAGTCTATAAAGAACTCAAAAAACTCTACACCAAGAATGCAAATAATCCAATCAACAAATGGGCTAAGGAAATGAATAGACACTTCACAGAAGAAGATCTACAAGCAATCAACAACATATGGAAAAATGTTCACCATCTTTAGTAATAAGATAAATGCAAATCAAAACCACCCTAAGATTCCATCTCACCCCAATTAGAATGGCGATTATCAAGAATACAAGCAACAACAGGTGTTGGGGAGGAGGTGGGGAAAACGGTACACTCATACATTGCTGGTGGGGCTGCAAATTAGTGCAGCCACTCTGGAAAGCAGTGTGGAGATTCCTTAGAAAACTTGGAGTGGAACCACCATTTGACCCAGCTATCCCACTCCTTGGCTTATACCCAAAGGACTTAAAATCAGCATACTACAGAGATAAAGCCACATCAATGTTCATAGGTGCTCAATTCCCAATAGCCAGATTGTGGAACCAACCTAGATGTCCTTCAGTTGATGAATGGATAAAGAAACTGTGGTATATATAGACAATGGAATATTACTCAGCCATAAAGAATGATAGAATTATGGCATTTGCAGGCAAATGGATGAAATTGGAGAATATCATGCTATGTGAGATAAGCCAATCTCAAAAAACCAAAGGACAAATGATATCGCTAATAAGTGGATGATGACACATAATGGGGGTGGGAGGGGTTAGTGTTAGGGTTAGAGTTAGTGTTAGGGAGAGGGGCAAGAATGGAGGAATGAAGGACTATATAGAGGGAAAAGAGGGGTGGGAGGGGTTGGGGGAAGGGAAAAAATAACAGAATGAATCAAACAACATTACCCTATGTAAATTTATGATTACACCAATGGTATGCCTTTACACCATGTACAAACAGAGAAACAACATGTATCCCTTTTGTTTACAATAAAAATAAATAAATAAATAAAATAAAAAATATTCTATTTTGATTTTATATTTAATTGATATGTAATAATGCAATGTGATGTTTGGATACATGTATATACTGTGTAATCATCAGATAGGGGTAATTAGTATATATAGTACCGCAAACATCTTTAGTGTCTTTGTGATGAAATGTCCAAGTCCTTTCTTCTAGCTACTTTAAAGTATATAATAATTAGTTATGACTGTAGTCACCATGCTGTACAATAGAACTCCATAACTTATTCCTGCTGTGACTTGGTATCTTTTAACCAATCTTTGCTTTTAGAAAAATTACAGCTATTTTATTTTATTAGAGCATTATAGTTATACATAGTAATTGGGTTCATTTTGACAAAATCATGAATGCAAGGACTTTGATCTGAATGTTCATTCCCCCACTTTCCTTCTCTTTCCTCCCTCTATTCTCCTTTCTTTACTCTACTGATCTTCTTTTTGCTCATTTATTTTTAATTGCTACTTTCTACATGTACATAAAAGTGAAATTCCCTGTGGTATGTGTTATATGTGAATATAACATGATTGTGTTAAATTCATTCCCTATTTCCCTTTCCTACCCTTCCTCCTTCCCTCCCATTCTCCTCCTTCTACTCCAGTTATCTTCCCTATGTATTTATGATATCCAACCTCCCTACTGCCACCACCACAATCTTTCACTTATTTTGCTCTAGGTTCCACATATGCGGGAAAACTTTTGACCCTTGATTTTCTAAGTCTACCTTATTTCACTTAACCTGATGTTCTCCATTTCTATCCATTTATCAGCAAAGGCCACAATTTCATTCCTTACAGCTGAGTAAAACTCTACTGTGTATACATAGCACATTTTTTTCATTCATTCATCTACTGGTGGCCTCTAGGCTGATTGTATAATTTGCCTGTTGTAAATTGTGCTTATAAACACTGAAGTGGTTACATCACTGCAGTTTGCTGATTTTAGTTCTTTTGGATAAATACCAAGGAGCAGCACCTTCTTTTGTAGTAAATACACTTCAAAAATAAAATTGAATGCTGCAATTGTGAACTCATTGTCTAATATCAACTTTAGAGTTTAATTTTGTGTGTTTGTTTTGCTCATTTTTTGTGTTGTCCCAGCTGGCCTCAAACTTTTTGACTCCAGTCTTTCACCTGCCTCAGCATCTTTAGTAGCTGGCACTACAGGTTCACAACACAGCCTGGATTTAATTATTTTCTTCTTGGAACTAACCAAAAATAAAAATTCTTGGGAAACAGAAGAGCAACTTCATTTTGATGAGTGACAATAGTGTATAAAAGCTTAACATCTCTAATAAGAGAGAGAGGGATTAGAGTTTCAGTAAAGCCACATTTTTAAGTCACTACAATAAAAGCAACTTTGGAAGAAAGCATTTTATTATATTTACTATTTTATTTGTTTACAAATGGATCAAATGAAGAGAAAATAATTTTATCAATTGCCTACAAAAAAGGAAAGCCCTAGATTTTGTTTCAGATGAGCATGTTTACTTACAAGCTAAAAATGGAGGCTTCCATGCTTGTACACTTTACCCAGGTACTTGGCAGCAGCCAGTGGGTGGTTATCAGAGAGTTAACATAACATGGGTGGAAATATTACATTATGTTCTGCATTAATCAAGTTCGAGGTTATCATTACATAGTTTCCTTGTTAATGATCTGGATGTGAATTGAAAGAATGCTTATTAAGTTTACAGAGAACAGATTGATTGTCTTGGGAGATATGAATAGTATTCCTTATGACCATGAAAAACTAGAGTGATAACATTTTTGTAAAGGATAAAGTTCAAAAGGAAAATCCATAAAATAATATACTTGGTACAAAATGAAAACTTTATAGATATAAGAATAAGACTGGGTAGACCAAATAGATATGGTAGTCACTGATGACCTCAAAGAGAAAAATAGATTCAAGTGTAACATCTCCCTTTTTTCATCAACCTAGAGTGGATATCCTATTCTTGAATGATTTTTTGGGAGGGTTTCACATGCCTCTATATAGTTTAATTCCCACTTCCTTCATCTCATACAATCTGATTTTCTCCTAATTATCACATAAGAGTCAATCCAGTGTCTTCCCTAGCAAGCTTTTCCTGACTTTCCTTTCTCCCTTCTTCCACTAGTTCCACAGTATACTCTGCTTTCATAGTATACTGGGTAGACCTCTTTTACAGCAATTCCTACCTGCTGTATAAACTGTGTACTTTTTAATTTCCTTTGAGAGGCTATGACAATAGTCTTCAGGCTTCATAAAGAGGTTAGCACATTGGGACTGCTCACGTCATGTTTGTTGAATGAATGAGTAAGTCATTGAAACAGACTTTTTAGGTGGGGGCTTTTAGTTAACATTAGAGACTCTGAAACTACCATTGACTGAAACAAGCCCGAAGAACTCAACTCTGCTCCCAAGCATCCAATACCCAGACTATTTAGGATAATTGTAGAGACCCTGGAGGAAACAGTCAATTTATGGATCAAATCTTCAGTTCATGCATCTAGAGGATGGTCAAGATTGACCTGTCCTTGATGAGACATCTCTGTTCTTTAATTTGGTTTTTAAAATTAGGCCCTTAAAGTAACATATACATCCCAAAAGTAGAAAGAAGTTTCTCGTAAAGATATAAGCACACAAAGGATTGTGACTTGTGACTGATGAGCTCATCAAAATTTCAAAGAACATCTGGATGTGGTGGTGCATACCTGTAAGATTCTTGGGAAACAGAAGAAATTCTCTCTGTATTTGATCCATTTGTAATCCCAGCAATTTGGAAGGCTGAAGCAGGACGATCATAAATTAGAGGCTAGCCTCAGCAATTTAGCAAGACCTCTTAGCAACTTAGTGAGACCCTGTCTCAAGATAAAAAAATAAAGAAAATCGGGGATGTAGCTCAGTGGTAAAGCACCCCTGGGTTCAATCCTCAATTAAAAAAAAAATCAAGAAACAGTAAATCACTATACATATATAATAATCTAAAGCCAGCAGCTCAAATGAATAAAAGAGGATGGACTGTGATATTTACCTTGAAAACTATAAAAATTTTTGTCCCTGATATTTTGCCCACCCCCTTTTCTATCATCCTCCTCTTGTTTTCTCCTGTGTATATGTCTTTATCCCTTTCTTATGGATTTTCCTTTCCCTTCTGTATCTCTAGTTGGCTCTTCCACTTCTCCTGCTCTTATCTTTTTCTTTTTGGCATTTCTTCCTATGACTACATAGAACTGAAATACATTTTAAAGACTGCACTATACTGGTTTTGTAAAAATTTCTGATTCCTGTTCTTGATTTAAAAGCAAACAGTGAGGCTGGAGCTGAAGCTCAGTGGTATTGTTTGCCTAGCATACATGAGGTCATAGGTCCAATCCCCAGCAAAACATATGTGTGTGGGCACACACGCATGCACACACACACACACACAAAGCAAACAATGTATTGTTTTAGATTTTCCTTTTATAGTCCTTTATTGATTGTGGCCACCTTTGATTTAAGGACAATCTGGGGAGAACATGTTGCTCATTTTAATGATAGTCATTCAAGACCACTTGAGAATCTGTAAGCCTGTCCTATTCCAATTCTTGTTCCCAAGAGTTCACTTTTGCTTAGTGTAGGCTCTGAAAAATCAAAGAGTCCGTTTGATTTTTTGATCAATCAGTACTTTAGAATTTGAGGAGACCTTAGATTCCATTAATCTTAAACATAATAAAACTATGACTTAGGTCATTCGTTGCTCTAAATCATGAAAGTGACAAATGATGGAGCTAAGACTATATTAGTTTTCTATCATTGTGACAAAAATACATGAGATAATTTACTTAAAAAGAGATAAAGTTTGTTTCGGCTCATAATTTGGAAGTTGCAGTTCCTTCTTCACTGGCCAATTGTTTTGTGGCTTGTAATGAGGGAGTACATTGTGGCAAGAGCATGTGGTGGAGGAAGCTGGTGACATCTTAGCACCCAGGAAGCAAAGAGATGCAGGAAGGGGCCTGGAGTCCAATGTTCCCCTCAAGGGCATGCTTCAGTAACCTAACTTCCTCCTACTACCTCTTTAAAGTCCCACCAACTGCCAGTAGCATTGCAGGCTGGGGACCAAGCCTCGAACACATGGGTCTTTGGGGAGGCACTTATCCAAACCACAACAGTCCAGAATCTGAATTCAGAGGTTTATAAAATGAAAGAGTGGTAATTATTTATATATTAGAATACTGTACTAAACTTAGTGTTATGGCTTGGTTGTGAGGTGTCCCTCAAAAGTTCACATGTGAGATAATTCAAGAAGGTTCAGAGGAATAATGATTGGGTTGTGAGAGTCTTAACCTGATCAGTTAATTAATCCCTAATGGGACTGAGTGGTAACTGGAGGCAGGTGGGGTGTGGCTGGAGGCAGTGAGTGGTTCATTGGGATCGTGGCTATGGGGTATATATTTTGTATCTAGAGAGTGGAGTCTCTCTTTCTCTCCCTCCCACTCCCCCTCCCCCTCTCCCTCTCCTTCCCTCTGTCTCCCTCTCCCCCCCCACCCCTCTCTCTCTCTCCCCCTCCCTCCCTCCCTCTCTCTCCTTCCTGATGATGCTTCCTGCTTCCCTCTGCTTCCCACATGCTTCCACCATGATGTTCTCCCTCACCTGGATCCCCAAGGAATGGAGCTAGCCTTCTGTGGACTAAGACCTCTGAAACCGTGAGCACTCAAATAAACATTCCTCCTCTACAGTTGCCCTGGTTGGGTCATTTGGTCACAGCAGTGAAAAAGCTGACTAAGATACTTGGATAAAAATAAAAGGCACTCTGTCAAAAAAATTATAGAAATATAAGAAATAATAAAGGCCCCTTAAAAACATTTACTGACTGTTGGTCATATGAATCTATGAATTATGGAAAGAAAATGTCTCTGACGTGCTTCACATCAGTGTGTGTATATGTGTATTTGTACATGTCTCTGTGATTCATTTGACAGTCCTTGATTATTTTGCCTTTAATATCTTTCTGCTTCCCTTTATCGTAAGAAAGGGCTATTACATAAGAATTTTTAGATTTTTTGATACAATTTTTTGGCATTAAGACTTGCAGTAGTTTTTCAAAGTACAGTCTGGGATAGCAGTTTCTATTAAGATTTTCTTTTCAGCAGACTATTCACCCTGTTTGCTATTAGAAGGGATGCTGAAAGAATTTTGTCAAGTTATTGTCACATTTGATATAGGGGCAGAACTGATCATGGGGAGTAGGAAGAGTTCATTTTTCTGATCATATCATGGAAAGAAATCTATGCTGCTATTACTAACCCTTAGTTAATGTATTGAAAAAGATAAAATTGAGGACATTTTAAATAACTAAAAAAGACATTGGTACCAAAATAAGAACTGTTCTACTAGAGCAATTTTTTTGAAACCAGTCATGAATGAACAAAAGCAATGAGTGTATCTATCAGGTTCAGTTCTAGAAATTCAAATAAAGAAATGAGATGGGGCTGGGGAGATAGCTCAGCCGGTAGAGTGCTTGCCTCACAAGCACAAGGCCCTGAGTTCAATCCCCAGTACTGCAAAAAAAAAAAAAAAAAGGGGGATGAGATGGTAAAAAGGTCCAAGGGAGTTTTATAAAAATAGGGATACCGTAAGAATTATACCTATACTGTAAGAATTAGCGATTTCTTAGTGTGTTACATAGGTCCTCCTGATTTTCTCCACAGTGTGGGAGTCAGGTACAGTCTGCTACATGATCCTGGTAGTATGATATGAATGCGCTTCATCAGGCCTGAACTGAATACTCCCATTATAGATTTCAAAATCTGTAAGATAAGGCAGCAACCCTTATTTCTCAAAGAAAAAAAAGCACCTTTTTATTAGAAAAATTCTTAATCTCTACTTTGGAAATTTATTGCAAACTACTATTGATTCTGCCACTTTGGTGTCTCTTACATCCATCCACCTCTTTCAGTGCTAATTGCTACAGTTTTTGTTCAGACTTCCATGGTTTTTCATCTGGAACCCCTGCTACCCATACTCTAAATTGCTGCCAGAATGATTTTACTAATTGGATGTTGTTACTCTTCTGTTTAAAATCCTGCAATGACACTCCATACTTTGTAGGCAAAGTTCAAATTCCTTAACCTCTCCTGTAAGACTATTAGAATTTTCTTGCTAATTTCTTCAAATTTAAATGTCATTACTCCATTTTTCATCAGAACTGAATTTTCTTCTCTTTCCTAACTTCTTATGGTTCTTAGTCTTCATTTATGCTATCTCTTGGGCCTAGAATGTTCTCTTCTTCACTTTCCATTCCTTGTGTGCCCTCTCCTGCCTAAATGTCATCTGTAGGGAAGCCTCTCTATTAATCTCTTTCTCCTCCCAATGTCCCATCACCTGTTTTATCATTTTTCATTATTGTTCTCTTTCTTATTAAACCATCAACCACCTGAGGACATACATCATAGCTTATTTAACTTTCATCTGTAGTGTTTAGCACAATATCTGACATGTAAATCATAAATATTTATTGGGTAAATAAATTTCTTTTAAAAGATAAAATAATTGTATTGTGTAATAGAAAAATCTTCTTATCTTGTGACCTTGTAGGATAATATCACTAAAAACTTTTGACGTCATCTTGTCTCTTTGTGAATTAAGGCCCAAATAATACCACTTTTATCTACTTGTTTAGCTATTTGATGGATTAAAGGTGACCCAAAGATTCATCTCAAGAAATCGAAGTTTTCTTCTCCTGTTCTAGTAGAAACTGTAGCCAAAGCAGGAAGATTCATGTCTAGGCTAGGTTGCTCATTGAAGTTCTCTTCACTTGTAATCAGGGCACATTTGTGATGTGTCAGGCTCTGGACATGTGCTATATGTTAAAGTTATAGAAGATATAGGCTCTCAGTGTTAAAGAAATGATAGTCTTGTGAGCAAGTTCATCCTTAGAGTTTTTCAGTCATTATGTGAATTACATAAAATTTGATATTACTATTTGAGTTCTGCAGTTAGTATTAGGTAAATACTGGATGGTCTCTGTAGTATTTTTTTTAATTTTTTAAATTTATTTTCATTGTAAACAAATGGGATACATGTTGTTTCTGTTTGTACATGGAGTAACAGCATACCATTTGCATAATCATACATTTACATAGGGTAATGATGTTTGATTCATTCTGTTATTGTTTCCTTCCCCCCCACCCCTCCACCCCTCTTTTCTCTCTATACAGTCCCTCCTTCCTCCATTCTTGCCCCCCTCTCACCCCCCATTATGTGTCATCATCCGCTTATCAGTGAGATCATTCGTCCTTTGGATTTTTGAGATTGGCTTATCTCACTTAGCATGATATTCTCCAGCTTCATCTATTTGTCTGCAAATGCCATAATTTTATTATTCTTTATAGCTGAGTAATATTCCATTGTGTGTGTGTGTGTGTGTGTGTGTGTGTGTATATATATATATATATACACCACAGTTTCTTTATCCATTCATCATTCATCAATTGAAGGACATCTAGATTGGTTCCACAATCTGGCTATTGTGAATTGAGCACCTATGAACATTGATGTGGCTTTATCTCTGCTGATTTTAAGTCCTTTGGGTATAGGCCAAGGAGTGGGATAGCTGGGTCAAATGGTGGTTCCATTCCAAGTTTTCTAAGGAATCTCTACACTGCTTTCCAGAGTGGCTGCACTAATTTGCATCCCTACCAGCAATGTATGAGTGTACTGTTTTCCCCACAACCTCTCCAACACCTGTTGTTGCTTGTATTCTTGATAATTGCCATTCTAATTGGGGTGAGATGGAATCTTAGTGTAGTTTTGATTTGCATTTCTCTTATTACTAAAGATGGTGAACATTTTTTCATATGTTTGTTGATTGCTTGTAGATCTTCTTCTGTGAAGCATCTGTTATATCCTTAGCCCATTTGTTGATTGGGGTATTTGTATTCTTGGTGTAAAGTTTTTTGAGTTCTTTATAGATTCTGGAGATTAGTGCTCTATCTGAAGTTTGAGTGGCAAAGATATTCTCCCACTGTATAGGCTCTCTCTTCACATTGCTGATAGTTTCCTTTGCTGAGAGAAAGCTATTTAGTTTGAATCTATCCCAGTTATTGATTCTTGCTTTTATTTCTTGTGCTATGGGAGTCCTGATCCTTCCTTGTGTTGAGGAAGTCTGATCCTAAGCCAATAAGTTGAAGATTTGGACCTACTTTTTCTTCTATAAGATGCAGGGTCTCTGGTCTGATTTCAAGGTCCTTGATCCATTATGAGTTGATTTTGTGCAGGGTGAGAGATATGGGTTTAGTTTCATTCTGTTGCATATGGATTTCCAGTTTTCCCAGCACCATTTGTTGAAGAGGCTATCTTTTCTCCCTTGCATTGAATCTGTATAGCACTTTTGGTAGTATGACCATTTTGACAATATTAATTCTGCCTATCCAAGAACATAGGAGATCTTTCCATCTTCTAAGGTCTTCCTCAATTTCTTTCTTTAATGTTTTGTAGTTTTCATTGTAGAGATCTTTTACCTCTTTGGTTAGTTTGATTCCCAAGTATTTTATTTTTTTTTGAGGCTATTGCAAATGGAGTTGTTTTCCTCATTTCCCTTTGAACTGTTTTGTTGCTTGTGTATAAAAATGCTTTAGATTTATGCGTGTTGATTTTATAGCCTGCTATTTTGCTGAATTCACTGATGAGGTCTAGAAGTTTTCTGGAGTAGGTTTTTGGATCCTCTAAATATAGAATCATGTCATCCACAAATAGTGACAGCTTAAGTTCCTCTTTTCCTATTCGTATCCCTTTAATTTCTTTAGTCTGCCTAATTGCCCTGGCTAGAGTTTCGAGGACAGTGTTGAATAGAAGTGGTGAAAGAGGACATCCCTGTCTTGTTCCCGTTTTTAAAGGGAATGATTTCAGTTTTTCTCCATTAGGAATGATGTTGGTCATGGGCTTAGCATAAATAGCCTTTACAATGTTCAGGTATGTTCCTACTATCCCTATTTTTTCTAGTGTTTTGAGCATGAAGGGGTGTTATATTTTGTCAAACGCTTTTTCTGTGTCAATTGAAATAACCATATGATTCTTATCCTTAAGTCTGTTGACATTGATGGATTATGTTTATTGATTTACGGATGTTGAACCAACCTTGCATTCCAGGGATGAACCCCACTTGATCGTGGTGCACAATTTCTTGATATGTTTTTGGATACAGTTTGCCAATATTTTGTTAAGGATCTTTGCATCTATAGTCATCAAGGATATTGGTCTAGAATTTTCTTTCCTTGATGTGTCTTTGCCTGGCTTGGGTATGAGGGTGATATTAGCTTCATAGAATGAGTTCGGTAGGGTACCCTCCTTTTCTGTTTCCTGGAATACTTTGAGAAGTATTGGAATGACTTCCTCTTTGAGAGTCTTGTAGAACTCGGCTGAGAATCCATCTGGTCCTGGGCTTTTCTTGGATGGTAGATTTTTAATGACTTCTATTTCATTGCTTGATATTGATCTGTTTAAATTGTGTATGTCCTCCTGGTTCAGTTTGGGAGGAGCATATGTCTCTAGAATAATTTGTCAATGTCTTCGGTAGTTTCTATTTTGTTGGAATACAGATTTTCAAAGTAGCTTCTCATTATGTTCTGTATCTCAGTGGTGTCTGTCGTGATATTTCCTTTTTCATCACGAATTTTAGTAATTTGAGTTTTCTCTCTCCTTCTCTTTGTTAGTGTGGCTAAGGGTTTGTCTATTTTGTTCTCTGTAGTATTATTAACAGGAGTAGTATCCCATCTCCATATCTTCAGACATGACTGTAGCTTGATGTATTTGAATGAAATCAGCCTGAAAAATGGATTATTTCTTCTCTGGTGATGAAGGTATTTTATTATGAGCTGGAGTTTGTGGGAAATACTGCATGAATTGTTACTGAGTAGATAATTTGAAGTATTTTAAATGGTTTTATAATTTTAATTAGATTTTTTTTTCTAAATATCTAAATATTTTCCTCTACTATGGCCTTTCTCTTCTGAGGTGGTTGACAACAATAATGTATGATACCCAAGTAATTCTCCAGGAGTAAAATATGTTTGAGTTGTGTATATATACCAAAAAATTCTTACAGTGTGATGTTAAATAAATGGTATATATTTTCAACCTCTATCTTCATTTTTAGTTTATAGGTAGTTGTTTTTATTAGGCAATAGCATTCTTGTGTTTCTTTCCATAGTGTTGCATGTAGAATCCAGCAGAAATTCACTGTGCTTCATCAATGAGCCTGGAGTGGAAATAATGTTAATCACATTCAAAGCAGGCAGCACTGGCAATTACTCTTCTTTGTTTTACAGAGATGAGCGGAATCAGTCCATCATTGTAAGCGGAGAGTCTGGGGCAGGAAAAACAGTCTCAGCTAAATATGCCATGCGATACTTTGCAACTGTAAGTGGTTCTGCCAGTGAGGCCAATGTTGAAGAGAAGGTCTTGGCCTCCAACCCCATCATGGAGGTAAGACAGCAGCATCCTGGGCCTTCATACTAATTCTGTTGCTAAGAAACATGCTGAAAAAACTAATTGATATAAGTTATGTCAGATAATCTGGGGCCTCCCAGCCTCTTAAAATCAGGAAAATACTTTTCTACACATTAGTAAGAGATCTAAGAAAAGTGAAAATTCTGTAAGTTAATTGAGTAAAGCTCAGCCATCAAGTAATCTGCTTTAATTCATGATCTTGTATTTTTAACCTGCCAACAGAATTGTTGCCTATAATACCAGGCAGCAGTACTTTGTTTTCTAAAGTTTCTTTCTCTCAGTTCATTGACTCATTGTTCCTTGTAACAGAAGTACAAGTTACTCATCCCCTGTCTCCTGAGTTTTTTATGCTCTTTCCCAAACATAGGGTTTCCTTTGCTCAAGCATGAATGTGCTTCATTATTTGTTTGCCCGCAGTTCACTTTCTGTGCTTAGTTCAACCTATTTGGCTTTAAATTTAAAGTTTTCCCCTGGTTTGAATTATAAACTTAAACTATGATCTCATAAACATTTTTCTTTTTTGTTTTTGTGAATCATATAACGTGGGTATAGGTTAGTAAAAGAAATTCAGTAATTATAAATTCTTGAGAGGGAAAAACTATGAAAGGACAACGTGCTTTCAAAAATCAAGTACATATACAAGGTAGAAATGACTATGCCAAAGAAAATACAGTATTTTCTTTGAATGTAATTTTAGGAAAGTTATAGTTTTGTAAGAAAATGGGGGAAAAATAAGTTCTGTTAAATGGAGAAAAATTTGTTTGAACATACAGAAACAAACCTTGTTTTTAAAACTTCAAATGGGTATTTTTTTATTCCTGTCTTTTTCCTTTGTCAAGCCTTATTTATCACCTAAACACAGATGGAGTTAAAACTGACCTGGTGCACCTGTGGTACAAGTGATTTTTGCAATAATCTGTCCAGAGGTAAATTGTGCCTGGTTTGCAGTGCTGTGTGTGACACTTCAAAACCCAATGCTGTGAACCTCTTCTGTATAGGGTTGCTCTCTAGAGACATAGGGCTTCTGTTCTTGGAATCTCAAGATAAGATACTTTGGGGAAGTTGAGAGGCCTCCAAGGCTGTGTGTGTCATGGAAAGAAAACTAGAAAAGTTTTCTGAAATAGATTGAACAGGAAGAAATAGATGTTGGAGTCAAAAGAGAGTAGTGAGCTTGGCACAGTGGCATACTACTATAATCCCAACTATTTGGAAGGCTGAGGCAAGAGGATTGCAAGCTTGAAGCTAGTCTTGGCAATTCATTGAGACCCTGTCTGAAAATAAAATAAAAATGGATGGGGGTGAAGCTCACTGGTGAAGGTTCAATTCTTAGTACCAACAAACAAATAAAGAAAAAGAAAGTAGTGAAGATTTTATGCAAATTAAGATTTTCAAAGAATTTTTACCATGTTATATATTTGTGGGTTTTACTGATGTTATTATTAGGTAAATACAGTTTGTGGAGCCAACTTTTTATTTTGGATTAGAAAGCAACAGGATTTTGTTTTATCATGACAACAAATTTCTCGTATTTGACAACAGTTCAGGCCATTCTAATCCCTAAAATTAGAATATCCTGAAGTCTTTATTATGATAGCATTAGGAAATTCCTTGTCTTCTAGGTTAGACCATATGAAACTATGATTTGGAATTTTCTTGGAGATAACTTAAATCCAGAATGAACCTTTTAGAATGTGTCAAAAGATGAATGAACTATTATATGACCTCTTTCAAAAAACAACCACATTAATGTTTCTATAGTGCAGGTTTGAGTTGTGTGAATAGAATTAAAATTAAAAATTTGGAATGGACACAGAATACTTTTTTTTTCCCCTCACCCTCACCTCTCCCACCCCTCTTTCCTTTATATAATCCATCCTTCCTCCATTCTTGCCTCCCTCCCACCCCCCATTATGTATCATCATCTGCTTATCAGAGAGATCATTCATCCTTTGGTTTTTTCGTATTGACTTATCTCACTTAGCATGATATTCTCCAACTTCATCCATTTGCCTACAAATGCCATAATTTTATTATTCTTTATGGCTAATATTCCATTGTGTATATATATATATACACAGTTTATATATATATAAATATATATATGTATATATATATATACATTGTGTATATATATATATCACAGTTTCTTTATCCATTCATCAGTTGAAGGGCATCTAGGTTCGTTCCACAATCTAGCTGTTGTGAATTGAGCTACTATGAACATTGATGTGACTGCATCACTGTAGTATACTGATTTTAAGTCCTTTGGGTATACACCAAGGAGTGGGATAGCTGGGTCAAATGGTGGTTCCATTCCAAGTTTTCTAAGGAATCTCCACAATGCTTTCTAGAGTGGCTGCACTAATTTGCATCCCCACCAGCAAAGTATGAGTGTACCTTTTTCCCCACATCCTTGCCAACACCTATTATTGCTTGTATTCTTGATAATTGCTATTCTATTTGAAGTGAGATGAAATCTTAGAGTATTTGATTTGCATTTCTCTTATTACTAGAGATGTTGAGCATTTTTTCATATATCTGTTGATTGCTTGTAGATCTTCTTCTGTGAAGTGTCTGTTCATATCCTTAGCCCATTTGTTGATTGGGGTATTTGTATTCTTGGTGTAAAGTTTTTTGAGTTCTTTATAGATTCTGGAGATTAGTGCTCTATCTGAAGTATGTGTGGCAAAGATATTCTCCCACTCTGTAGGCTCTCTCTTCACATTGCTGATAGTTTCCTTTGCTGATAAAAAGCTTTTTAGTTTGAATCTATCCCAATTATTGATTCCTGCTTGTATATCTTGTGCTTTTGGAGTCATGTTAAGGAAGTCTGATCCTAAACTGACAAGATGAAGATTTGGACCTACTTTTTCTTCTATAAGGTGCAGGGTCTCTGGTCTGATTCCAAGGTCCTTGATCCATTTTGAGTTGAGTTTTGTGCAGGGTGAGAGATAGGGGTTTAGTTTCATTCTGCTGCATGTGGATTTCCAGTTTTCCCAGCACCATTTGTTGAAGAGGCTATCTTTTCTCCATTGCATATTTTTGGCACCTTTGTCTAGTATTAGAAAATTGTATTTATTTGGGTTTGTCCTCTATTCTGTACCATTGATCTACCTGTCTATTTTGGTGCCAATACCATGCCATTTTTGTTACTATGCTCTGTAGTGTAGTTGAAGTTCTGGTATTGTGATGCCCCCTACTTCACTCTTCCTGCTAGGGATTGCTTTAGCTATTCTAGGTCTTTTATTTTTCCAAATGAATTTCATGGTTGCTTGCTCTGTTTCTATGAGGTATATCATTGGGATTTTAATTGGAATTGCATTGAATTTGTATAACACTTTTGATAGTATGGCCATTCTGACAATATTAATTCTGCCTCTCCTAGAACATGGGAGATCTTTCCATCTTCTAAGGTTTTCTTTAATTTCTTTCTTTAGTGTTCTGTAGTTCTCATTGTAGAGGTCTTTCACCTCTTTTGTGAAATTGATTCCCAAGTATTTTATTTTTTTCAAGGCTATTGTGAATGGGGTAGTTTTCCTAATTATTCTTTCCAAAGATTCATCACTTATGTATAAAAATGCATTAGATTTATTTGCATTGATCTTATACCCCGCTACTTTACTGAATTCACTTATGAGTTCTAAAAGTTTTCTGGTGGAATTTCCTGGTTCCTCTAAGTATATAATCATATCATCAGCAAATAGGGATAGTTTGAGTTCTTCTTTTCCTATTCATATCCCTTTAATTTCTTTGGTCTAATTACTCTGGCTAGAATTTCAAGGACGATATTGAATAGAAGTGGTGAAAGAGGGCATCCCTGCCTTGGTTTTTCACCACTTAGAATGATATTGGCCATGGGCTTAGCATAGATGGCCTTTACAATGTTAAGGAATGTTCCCACTATCCCTATTTTTTCTAGTGTTTTGAGCATGAAGGGATGCTGTATTTTATGAAATGCTTTTTCTGCATCTATTGAAATAATCATGTGATTCTTAACTTTTAAGTCTGTTGATATGGTGAATTACATTTATTGATTTCCGGATGTTGAACCAACCTTGCATCCCTGGGGTAAAACCCCCTTGATCGTGGTGTACTATCTTTTTAATATGTATTGTATTTTGTATGTGAGTTGCTAAAATTTTGTTAAGAATGTTTGCATCTATGTTCATTAGGGATATTGGTCTGAAATTTTCTTTCCTCAATGTGTCTCTGTTTGGTTTTGGTATCAGGGTGATATTAGCTTCATAGAATGAGTTTGGAAGGGTTCCCTCCTCTTCTATTTCATGGAATACTTTGAGGAGTATTGGAATGAGCTCTTCTTTAAAGGTCTTGTAGAACTCAGCTGAGAATCCATCTGATCCCGGACTTTTCTTTGTTGGTAGGCTTTTGATGACTTACTCTGTTTCATTGCTTGAAATTGATCTATTTAAATTGCATATGTCCTCCTGATTCAGTTTGGGTGGATCATATGTCTCTAGAAACCTGTAGATGTCTTCGAGATTTTCATAATAGCTTATAATTATGTTTTGTATTTCAAGTGTGTCTGTTGTGATATTTCTGTTTTCATTCGAAACTTTAGTAATTTGAGTTTTCTCTCTCCTTCTCTTTGTTAGTGTGGCTAAGGGTTTGTCAATTTTGTTTAGTTTTTCAAAGAACCAACTTTTTGTTTTGTCAATATTTTTGATTGTTTTATTTCAATTTCATTGATTTCAGCTCTGATTTTAACTATTTCCTCTCTTCTACTACTTTGGGTGTTGATTTGTTCTTTTTCTAGCCTTTGAGCTGTAGTGTAAGGTCATTTATTTGTTGATTTTTCCTTCTTTTATTGAATGTGCTCCATGAAATGAATTTTCCTTTTAGTACTGCTTTCATAGCATTCCAGAGATTTTGATATGTTGTATCTTTGTTCTCATTTACCTCTAAGAGTTTTTTTATTTCTCCCCTGATATCTTCTGTTATCCATGTATCATTGAATAGTGTATTATTTAATCTCCAGGTGTTGGAGTAGTTTCTGTTTTTTATTTTGTCATTGATTTCTAATTTCATTCCATTATGATCTGATAGAATACAAGGTAGTATCTCTGTCTTTCTGTATTTGCTAAGAGTAGCTTTGTAGCATAACATATGGTCTATTTTAGAGAAGGATCCATGTGCTGCTGAGAAGAAAGTGTATTTGCTCATTGATGGATGGAATATTCTATATATATCTGTAAAGTCTAAAGTATCAATTGCGTTATTAAGATCTATGGTTTCTGTGTTCAATCTGTCCCATGGTGAGAGAGGTGTGTTAAAGTCACCTAGTATTATTGTGTTGTCTATTTGGTTCCTGGAATTGAGAAGGGATTTGTTTGATGTACATGAATGGGCCATTGTTTGGGGCATATTTATTTATGATTGTTATGTCTTGCTGATTTATGCTTCCCTTAAGCAGTATGAAATGTCCTTCTTTATTCCTTCTGATTAACTTTGGCTTGAAGTTCACTTTATCTGATATGAGGATGGATACCCCTGCTTTTTTGATGAGTCCATGTGCATGGAATGTTTTTTCCCATCCTTTCACCTTTAATCTGTGAGTATCTTTTTCTATGAGATGAGTCCCTTGAAGGCAGCATATTGTTGGGTCTTTCCTTTTAATCCAATCTATCAGTCTGTGTCTTTTGATTGATGAGTTCAGGCCATTAATATTCAGGGTTATTATTGAGATGTGATTTGTATTCCTGGTCATTTGGGTTTATTTATTTATTTTTTTTTATTTTACTGATTTATTGTACACAAATGGGGTACAACTATCGTTTCTCTGGTTTTACATGAAATAGAGTCACACCCTTTGCATAATCATACATGTACATAGGGTAATGATGTTTGTGTCCTTCTATTAGTTAACCTTCTCCCATCCCCTTCCCATCCCTCATTTTCCTCTATACAATCCATCCTTCCTCCATTTTTTTTTTATTGTAAACAAATGGGATACATGTTGTTTCTCTGTCTGTACATGGCGTAAAGGCATACCATTTGTGTAATCATAAATTTACATAGGGTAATGTTGTTTGATTCATTCTGCCATTTTTTCCCTTCCCCCCCTCCCCTCCCACCCTTCCCCTCCATCTATACAGTCCTTCCTTCCTCCATTCCTGCCCCCCTCCCTAAACCCAACTCCAACCCCAACACTAACCCTTCCCACCCCCCATTATGTGTCATCATCCACTTATTAGCGATATCATTCTTCCTTTGGTTTTTTGAGATTGGCTTATCTCACTTAGCATGATATTCTCCAGTTTCATCCATTTGCCTGCAAATGCCATAATTTTATCATTCTTTATGGCTGAGTAATATTCCATTGTATATATATACCACATTTTCTTTATCCACTCATCAATTGAAGGACATCTACGTTGGTTCCACAATCTGGCTATTGTGAACTGAGCAGCTATGAACATTGATGTGGCTGTATCTCTGTAATATGCTGATTTTAAGTCCTTTGGGTATAGGCCAAGGAGTGGGATAGCTGGGTCAAATGGTGTTTCCATTCCAAGCTTTCTGAGGAATCTCCATACTGCTTTCCAGAGTGGCTGCACTAATTTGCAGCCCCACCAGCAATGTAAGAGTGTACCTTTCTCCCCACATCCTCGCCAACACCTGTTGTTGCTTGTATTCTTGATAATTGCCTATTTTTGGTTTTTAACTTGACTTGGTTTCTCCTTTATTTGGCTATTCCTTTAGGGTAGTTCCTCCCTTTGCTGACTTACATCGTTGTTTTCATTTCTTCCTCATGAAATATTTTGCTGAGAATGTTCTGTAGTGCCGGCTTTCTATTTGTAACTTAGCTTTTGTTTATTGTGGAAGGATTTTATTTCATTGTCAAATCTGAATGTAAGTTTTGCTGGGTATAAGATTCTTGGTTGGCATCCATTTTCTTTCAGAGCTTGAAAAATGCTGTTCCAGTCCCTTCTAGTTTTTAGGGTCTGGGTTGAGAAATCTGCTGATATTCATATTGGTTTCCCCTTTAATGTAATTTGAGTTTTTTCTCTTGCAGCCTTTAAAATTCTATCTTTATTATGTATGTTATTTATTTTCATTATAATATGCCTTGGTGTGGGTCTGTTGTAATTTTGTATATTTGGTGTCCTATAAGCCTCTTGTATTTGATTATTCTTCATATTTGGGAAATTTTCTGGTATTATTTCATTGAATAGATCATTCATTCCTTTGGTTTGTTTCTCTGTACCTTCCTCAATCCCAGTAATTCTTAAATTTGGTCTTTTTATGATATCCCATAATTCTTGGAGATTCTGTTCATCTTCTGTGTTTGTTCAACTTTGTTCTCAAGCTTAAATATTTTATATTCAATGTCTGAAGTTCTGTCTTCTAGGTGTTCTATCCTATTGGTTATGCTTTCTATGGAGTTTTTAATTTGGTTTATTGTTTCCTTCATTTCAGGAATTTCTGGATTTTTTTTTTCAGAATCTCTTATCTCTTTATTGAAATGATCCTTTGCTTCCTGCATTTGCTCTTTTAACTGTTGATTGGTGCGATCATTCATTGCCTACATTTGCTCTCTTATCTCATCATTTGCTTCTCTGATCATTTTTACTATGTACATTCTGAACTCCCTTTCAGACATTTCTTCTGTCATGCTGTCATTGGATTTTATTGATGCAGCATCTAGGTTTGTTTGGGACACTTTCTTCCTTTGTTTTCTAATATTGCTTATGTATCTTCCCCTCTCCTACTCTTCAGTAGCCTGAAGTCTTGGAGGATCTTGATAATGCAGTGACCCAAAAGTGTGCTGCCCCTCTAGGAAGGTGAACTTCAGGTGGAGTATATTCCCTGCTAGTGGGCAGAGGTACCTCCATGTGTTGATAGATCTTAGCTACAGGGGCACTAGACTGGACTGGGACCCGGCTGGTCTGGTCCAAGCTCTCTGGGCCTACTTCCCTGGTAGGGAAGTCTCGCCCAGTGACTGTGGGCTGGTCCATCACAGACTACTTTTTAATATGCAATTATAAGGAATTTGTCCTATTTGATGGGATGAAAAAAGTGATCTAATAATTGATCTCTTTTTTTCTGTACTATCATTTAATCTGTAGGAATTTAGGTTAAGAAAAATTTGGTAAAGCGTTAGAGAACTAATTTTCAACAACTAGAAAGAAGGCATGTCAATTTGAAAGAAAACAAACATGGGGCTTAAGATTGGCAACAAAAGTGTCTATAGTCATTGGAAGAAAATGTAAAATATTGAAAATATAGCCTAGAAAGTTTATAGGTTTAAATGTGCTTTAAGACTAAGTCTGTGTATTAGAGCCCTTTACTGTGAAATCAAGACAGGAATGTCCAGGTTTCAGCTGAAACTCCTTGGTGGATAATGGTCTGCCTGCACACAGTTAACATCATGGCCCAATGGCTAAAAGGATTTGTTCATTATCCTTTAGAAAGCAAACTCCTTTTCCTAAAAATAGGCTCCTTTGGCAAAATGTAAATGATGTACAGAGAAATTATTCTTTTTTCTCTGTTTTTTAACGTGTTTTCTCTTGGAAACCTTTTGTTTGTTTGTTTGTTACTGGGTGCTTTACCACTGAGCCACATTCCCAGTCCTTTTTATTTTTTGAGACAGGGTCTCTCTAAGTTGCTTAGAGCCTCACTAAGTTGCCTAGGCTAGCCTTCAACTTAAAATCCTCTTGCCTCAGCCTCCCAAGTCACTGTGAATATAGGCCTGTGCCACTATACTGGGCTCAGGTTGTGTGTGTGTGTGTGCACACATGTGTGTGATATATCAAGAAAGGTAATAGTATCTGAGTACATGTCTGTATGGTTAGTTATCTCAGACTATGTCAGCTCATAGTCTGTTATTTTGCTGAAATGGTAGCTTCCAGTCATTCTTTTTTTTTCTCTTGAAAAGCATTTAAAATATTAATTTAAGTTGTAGCAGTATCCTCATTGCCAAAATAAAATAGGATGATACCTGCCCTTTTTCAGAAAGTGAAAATACATTTTCTTTGACTGATCAGAGAATCTGGCATGTTGATTTTTGTGGCTGTGTTGCTACTGTTTATTTCACTCTTTTAACACTCCACACTATTTTCACATCTTTTCTTTGCTGTGGTTTTGATGTACTAATCTTAACATAGGCTTTGCACAAGTGAAATATTTTATTGTTATGGAATAAGTTTATTAAACATTTTATATATATGCATTATGGATATTTGCTTTTTTAACTATTTTTTTTGCTTTGCCTTAGAAAAATGTATAGAAGCATGTCACTTAAATCAGAAAGAAGACATGCATTTTAATTTTTAAGGTTATATAAAAATGTAGCAGAAAGTTATATTCTCCGCATTACATAGCAGATGTTTTGCAAGTTAGATACAACCATCAAAAATCAAAGCCAAATTTTACTTTCTCAGGTTTCTGAACATACCATTTAAATAGGTAATACTAATTCTCTGCTAATAAGCAGTCCAACTGGACCTTGCTATAGGACAGATGATAGAAACATCAAGTTTCTAAAGAAATCCTGAACATAAGAGCAACATTTCCAGGAAAATATTAATTTGACTTAACCATCTCATTTACACATTACTAAGTTTTTCAAGAAATCAAAATCTTGATGCTTAACTCATGAGGCTTGTATTTTGTCAACTCCCAACCCCATCCCATTATGTCTTTGCTGGAATGAATGTATGAATGGTATATGAAAATCTCCAATTGCTGATATCAGGTTTGCTGTTTTGAAATTCATTTTCATGAGAATAACAAGACAAATAAGAATGATTAGTATGTACCTGTATTGTTGTGCAGTGGGTAAAGCTTATATCTTTACCTACAGGGGCAAAATTCATTCTGTTCTTAAAAGAATTACTTTTTAAATATTTATGTTCAACTCTCTTCTTTCCATCCCTGAACAAACATTGTAATTGTCATGTCCTGAACTGCACTTCTAAAATTTATTTTTTTTCCCTTGCTTCTTAGTCTATTGGAAATGCTAAAACAACCAGGAATGATAACAGCAGTCGTTTTGGGAAGTACATTGAGATTGGTTTTGATAAGAGATATAGAATCATTGGTGCCAATATGAGAACTTACCTTTTAGAGAAATCCAGAGTGGTATTCCAGGTAAGCTGGGCATATACATGTGTATATATACTTATGTTATATTGTCACATAACTGCAGAGTTCATGCTTGCTACCATGGTATAAATTTTGTTTCTAGGCACTCTCAAGAACACATTATGACAGTATTAATACAAACTGCACTTAGACTAAAGCATGTAAAAGGGTGCCTGCAGAGGCAGAATACCCAATAGACTTAGTCTTTGGGCACTCATTTAGGTTTAATGGTTTTGACTTTTTTCTTCAGATGTTTGTTGAAAAGCCTGGTTAAGAAGAGGTGCTATTAATTTAGTCTTGTCTTTCTTCTTTCCCAATTGATAAGGAATAAATTGATCTACGTCTACAAGGAGTTATAGCTTGAATTCAGCTCAAGAAAAAATTTTTCTTTGTCCTCTTTTCTCATTTTTTTCTTAGAATATGATATTGTTTAGATAGAAAAGTGAGGATAAAAAATCTTCATAACTCAGTTATGAACTATTATCAAAAATAAAGTTGATGAATTTGTGCAGAATTTGTATTCACATGTATGCCCTTGGTCTTTTTTGATCTGAAAGGGCAAAATACTATACATTTGCAATACTAGCAGGCATATAGTTAGAGGCATACTAAAAGAATGTGCGTTTATATTGGCAAACTTCCAGTCTAGGGTTCCTAGTGACCTACTATATCTCTTATGCTACTAGATGTATAGTTTCAGTAGCCCCTTTAACTAGATGCTCATTGTATTGAGGGTCAAGCATGCTGGCACTGCTAAGTATCATGGTCCACAATTTCCATTATGGCTTTGATAGTATCTGGGACACACCAAAAGTCACGCCTTGGGGAAGCCTGCATCTATGACGACTTTGACTTTAGGGTTATGCCTGATTCATGAAAACCTGACATATAATACTCAGTTTGTAAAATAAGGCAGTAGTCACCCTTTACTATTGTTCTAATATGTAAGTATACAATAGTAATGTTATTCCATATATAAATAATTGTTTAGGTTTTTGGAAAAACTGTCTAGTTTAGTAGCCAGAAGAATGAATGAGGGGAACATAGATAGATCTAAGAAAAGAGTCCAAATAGTAGAGATTTGATCGATAGATCAGTAAAGGGGAAATGAATAAGAAAAACCATCCTTGATCAGTATGATGGCCAAAGGCTAGCAATAGTTAGTACAAAATTATAAGGACTAATCTGTATTGTCTTATCTAGAAACAGTGTAGTCATGTTAGCTGCTCCCCAGTCCCCAGAGATAGAATATTGAGAAGGATCTATCATAATAAATCACACAGTCACACAATATCACACAATATCAAAAACAAATTTGATATTGTCTTCCATTTACAAAGATGATCAGAGCATTTTCTACAGACCCACCTGCTTTTCTAGTTTCTGTGCACTGAATTGCTTTTGCCTAATTGTACTTATAATCATTGATACATTGGTATTTTGTTCAGTGTCTTCTGTCCCTGTAATAATAAACTTTTTATTAGACCAGATATCAGTCCACTTCATGTATCAAACCTGGCCTTGACCTTATTAATACTAATCTTTTCCCAACAGGATAGATTGTAGAATTCAAAGATAGGATAATGTAATATTAAGATTACATTAGGATTCAGTTTTGTATGTACAGTATTATTGTAACTGTATTTTTAGGTATGTATGTAAAAAAGACTTAGAAAATGCTAAAACTTGACCTTGGAATTATAAATGATTTATTTTCCATTTTATAAAATAGTTATTGATTTTAAAATATATAAATTAAAATGTCATGTGCGATATGGTATGTTTGTGGATTTCTTACAAGCAACTGCAAAAGTTGGACCTCTCTAAAATATGGCAAAGATGGGATTATTATTTTTCAGTCAAAGTGGATAAGACCATAAATCATTAGACAATAGTATTGATTATAGAAAAAAAAGAAATTTTAGCTACCCCCAAAAGTTCTGATCTCTTATGACTGTAGCCTTTTATCAAACTGTTCACTAGTTCAAAAAGCATTACTATCAAATATTTTAGATTGAATGTGACTAATACATCTGTCTATCTATATATACATACATATAGACTCTATTTTATTTATTAACTTTTATTTTTTTAAGAGACTATCTTACTATGTTTCTGAAACTGACCCCAAACTCCTGATCTCAAGCAATCCTTCTGATTCAGCTCCCCAGTAGTGGGGACTATAGGTATGCCACCACTGTGCCCAGCTTGCATATAAATAAAAATCATAAGGTTTAACGATCATAAATAAGTATTAGGAAACTTGGTAAGGACAATTTATTTCACCAATATAATTAAATATTAAAATTGTATTTTATGAGAATTTTCTGAGTTTTTAGATCAAATGCTATAATTGAAAACTCTTCTTATTTCAAAGGCAGAAGAGGAGAGAAACTATCATATCTTCTATCAACTTTGTGCCTCAGCACAATTACCTGAATTTAAAATGCTGCGATTAGGTATGAATATGACTCTAGACTTATTATATTGGTATTATGTTCATTTAATAACTTGTTAAAAAGAATTTATCTCATATTGAAATATTTATGGATGAAAATGATTTTAAAAAGTCTGCAGATGGTTCAAAATAATCCCTGGGGTGGGTAAGGAGTAAGTGGTTGTATAAATAGAGCAGGATTGGCCTTGTTTAAGACGGGTGATGAGTATGTAGGGACTCATTATAATATATATGTTTGAAATTTATCTTGATTAAAATATTAAAAGAAAAAAGTTCAAGTGGTTTATTGGTTGGAGGCCTATAGGGTTTCTGATAGGGAAGTAAAGTGTTCGAGGAAATTCTCATAGCATGTAGTTTGGAATTAAACCTTTAGAAAAGTACTATACATTTCAATAATTAAGATAATAAACTATAAACATAATTTTGAGTTTTATATTAAAATATAATTGAAAGCAGTTTTCAATTATGTATTTATATATAAATATATATTATACTAATATTATATTTATACAGTTATATGGAGTTAAATATAACTTCAGACCTGGACACTTAAATGTTCTATCACTGCCTCCAATTCAGAATGGTCATAAGGGTAGGAGTTAAAGCTCTTTCATAGACTGCAAAACTATTTTCCTTCATTGCAGGAAATGCAAATAGCTTTCATTACACAAAGCAGGGAGGTAGCCCTGTGATTGAAGGAGTGGATGATGCAAAGGAGATGGTACACACCAGGCAGGCCTGCACTCTACTAGGTAATGTAATTTTATTCTTTATCTCTCACAAGCAATAGTTTTTTGTTTTTTCTTTTGGTTGTTGGGGGTTTTGTTGTTGTTTTTGTTTTGTTGTTTTGGTGTGTGTGTGTGTGTGTGTGTGTGTGTGTGCTGAGGATTAAACCCTGGGGTGCTTTACCACTAAGCTACATCGCCAGACCTTTTTTCTTCTTATTTTGAGACAGGGTCTCACTCACCAAGTTTCTGAGACTGGCCTTGAACTTGTAATTCTCCTGCCTCAGCCTCCTGAGTTGCTGGGATTACAGGTGTGCCACCATATCTGGGAAGCAATAGCTTTTTTTGTTGTTGTTGTTCAATCACTGAGCCACATCCCAGCCCATTTTTAATTTTTTATTTTGAGGCAGGATCTCACTAAGTTGCTTAGGGCCTTGCTAAATTTCTGAGACTGGCTTTGAATTTGTGATACTCCTGTCTCAGCCTCCCGAACCACTGGAATTACAGGCATGTGTCACCTGCCCAGTGAGTAGTAGCTTCTTGATTCATGCAAGCTTCATTTGGAATATTGTTTTGACTTTGTATTAAGTGGTGAGTTGCTGGTAGACTTAACATAGTTTATAGAATACATTCAGACAGCAAATGAGTGAGCACAAAGGTTTTGACATGATGGGACTATTCTAAAGTTAGATTGTGGTAATGGTTGTACAACTTTGTAAATTTACTAAAAATTATCAGATTGCACACTCACAGTGGTAAGTTTGCAGTTTGCAAATTATTTCTCCATGAAGCTGTTTTTAAAAATATAATTTGAGACATCAGGTAAGGTAAGACTAACTAATTTTCTGTGGAAGTTTTTAAAAAATCTAGAACCTAAAGCTTATAAGATGGGTTCCTCTACAAGGTTGCATTTTGTAGGGGATATTTGCTATTTTTGCTTTTTGTTTTGGGGTTTTTTTCTATCATGGAAATATGACCATACCAGCATGATAACAAAACATGATTTAGTCCCATTTTTGAAACTGCTCAGATGTTAACAAATATTGGCTCTGTGTGTGAATAAATTAACCTTTAGACCCATAGTCTATACCTTTTAGAGGTGAATTATTTTTCTTTTAAAAAACTGCAGGGGCTGGGGTTGTGGCTCAGTGGTAGAGCACTTGCCTGGCATATATGAGGCACTGGATTCAATTCTCAGTACCACATATAAATAAATAAATAAATAAATAAATAAAATAAAGATCCATCAACAACTAAATAAATTAAAACAAAAAAATGCAGAAGCCAGGTGCAGTGGTGCATGCCTGTAATCACAGTGGGTCGGGAGGCTGAGGCAGGAGGATCATAAGTTCAAAGCCAGCCTCAGCCCTAAGCAACTTAGTGAGACCTTACCTCTAAATAAAGTTTAAAAAGAGCTGGGGGTGTTGTTCAGTGGTTAAGTGCCCCTAGATTCAATCCCTGATACCAAAACAAACAAACAAACCAAAAAACTGCAAAATATAAATAAATTAAACATAGACTGTTGGTATTTTGAGAAATACCCTTGATTGAGTTAATTTAATTTCTAATCATAATGTGGTCCAGAACTACTGTAGAGCTTTCTAGAAATATGGAATCTCATGCCTTTTCTTAAACCTACTGAATCAGTATCTGCATTTTAACAGATCTATTGGTGATTCATATGCATATTAAAATTTGAAAAACACTGCTTTACTTCTAGGATCAAATTATGAATTTGAAAAAGCCATAATGTTGGAATAACATAAACATTCATTATAATGTCAATTCTCAATTATTGTGTATGATTACATATTTGGAAATAATTTTACTACTTCAACTTACATATAAGTATGTTTAATATTCTGGAAATTCTTTTCTTACTGAAAAACAAAGCCAAATCTGATAAAAACCAAAAGCTGTTGAGCTTTTTCATTGTGCTTTATCCTTCATCTCCTTCTCCAGTGCTATATTTGGACATTCACTCATCAGACCAGGGAATAACACCTATCTGAGCACCTCTATTCTTGGGATCTCCTTGATTTTTACTTGGCCTTTAGTTAGAAGAAGTAATTAAATCATTGATTTAAAACAGCCTTATTGTGCTACCACTTGCATTTGAAATAGAGTCTAATAGAAATGGCAATAATATTAATAAAATACTTAAATCTGATGATCATTTGTTTAGTACTTACCACCTGTTACATTGGGTATGCCATGTACATTATTTACCTCTTTCAATATTAACAAATATCCTTTGAAGAATTTTCAATTATTCCCATATCTCAAATGAGAAAATGAAAGCATAGAAGGGTGAAGTTACCTGCCCATGTGGAATGACAGGTTGGTAGCAAAGCCAGGTGTTGAGCCCAGATCTGTCACATTCCATACCCACATTATCACCAGTCATGCTAACTGCCTAATGTGTTAATGTCAATGAAGATGAATGATTGTTAGCGGTGACTCATTATAATGTGTATAACATCTGGCAATATGTGAGAATTAACAATAGACTTAAAATTATCTGCTGTAATGTTTTGTTTCTATTCTGAAATTAATCGCTTATTCATTTATTGTATTTAAGGAATTAGTGAATCTTATCAAATGGGAATTTTTCGAATACTTGCTGGCATCCTTCACTTAGGCAATGTTGGATTTACTTCTCGAGATTCAGACAGCTGCACAATACCTGTAAGTTCAGAATAAAATTGGTGTGGTAGAAGTTGAATTGTGGTTTAGTTTTGTTGAGTCCTTGTACAGAAGCAATATATTTTAAGACTTTTGACATTATCAGAGAGATAATTATCAAAAAGATGTATTATCAAAAATGAAAGCTTGAACTGAGAATAAAGAACATGAATTCTAATTCTTGGTGCAGTGATTATGGTGTGTGTGTATGTGTGTGTGTGTGTGTGTGTGTGTGTGTGTGTGTGTTAGAGAGAGAGAGAGAATAAATTGTCTGGGATACATGTCTGATTTCTGCAATAGAGGGGAAAAATATTGCATGTAAAAGTTAGCAAGTCTAGAAAAAAAAGTCTAGAAAGGTTCATTTGGCCCATAGCATAGTTACCAAAAATTGATAACTTTTGTGTTTTTAGCTTTGGAAATATAATATGATTTAAAAGTTATTGAAGAAACTTAATAGTGTTAAGAAAAGAAACTTAGTAGAGGTAGGGTGGGGGCGGGAAAGAAACTAACTTATCCCTTTTAATCTTATTGAATATAGTACATATACATCTACTGAAATCTGCCAGTTCTCAGGCTGTGGACATGGCTTAGTGGTAGAGCTCATGCTTAGCATGTACAAGTCCCAGGGTTCAGTTCCCAAGAATTAAAAAAAAATTGTATGAATTCTCACTGCTCCCCATATCTATCTGTGTGTTTTTCTCTCTCCCTATCTCTCTCGCAATATAGCTGTCTAGGAGTAGATAGATACAGTGATACATAGATGAAATTAGTGACTATGATATAAAGGATCCCATAAGATCAGAAACTTAGGGAATTTAGAGCTCTAAGGGATCATCATATCATGCCCTTGCTTAAATCCTTCAGGACTTCCCATTGTCTTCAGGAATAAGGTAGACTCTACAGTAGTCCTCCCTTATCTATGGTTTTGTTTTTGGTGGTTTCAGTTATTTGTGGTCAACTTTGGTCTGATTATTAAATGTAAAATTCCAGAAACAAATCATTCATATATTTTAAATTGTGTACCATTCTGAGTAGCATGATGAAATTTCATGCTGTCCTGCTCCATTCCTTGGGATATGAATCCTTTCTTTGTCCAGTGTATCCATGCTGTATATGCTGCCACCTGTTAGTCACTTAGTAGTCATCTCAGTTATCAGTTGGGTATCGTGGTGCTTATGACCAAGTAACCCTTACATAGGAGCCTAATGATAAACCATAATGCCTATGTCATTCTTCTCACTTCATCTCACATAGGCATTTTATCTTCTCACATCATGATCATAAGGAGGGTGAGTACAATATGATATTTTGAGAGAGAGACACACACTATACTCACATAACTTTTATGATACTATAGTGTTATAATTGTTCTATTTATAATTCTTCTATTATTAGTTGTTAATCTCTTATTATGCCTAATTTATAAATTAAACTTTATCATAGGTATGTATATTTAAGGACAAAGACAGTATATATAGGGTTTATTTTCCATTAGGAATCTACAGATATGGAGGTCTGCTGTACTTGGCATATTATTGAAAACCCTTTTATAATCAACCCCTGACTTCCTATTCAGCTTACCTCTTATCACTTTTCACACTCCAACCCAGAAATTTACAAGCTCAGTACCTCTCTCTCCTGCCTTTGCTCAGATTCTCTCTGGGGTATAGGATAGCTTTTCTTCTTTGGAGGGCAACTCCAACTTCTAACATGCAGCTCTGGCAGTATCTCTTAGATTCACCCTTCTCTCCACTGCTTTCCTGTATCTCAGCTCAAGTCTCAATGTTTTATAAAGGTCTCTTTTGCTTGTATTTATCCCCTAGGATTTGAGGTCCCTGTAAATGGGACCATACTCTTTTTTGGTTGCCTTTTTTCTTTGGATCGATAGCTCCTTATGTTAAAAACAGATTACCTATTCCTATAAGAATCTATTCCCTGCCTTTTCTAAATATAGTAGTTTTGTACTACAATTAGATATATGAAACATAAAATCAAGACTTTATGATTTGAAGAGAAACATTATACTATAAATGATTTATTAGTCATAGGGCCTTGAGTTAAATGGTCAGGGAACTTTGTTTATAAGAAATTTGATCTACACATTTTCCTTTATGTGTTATGTATAATTTCCCTAAGCCATGGATCCTAATTGAGATGCTTGGTACCATTTTCCTCCACCCCATGCATTACACAGGCAGGTCTTTTTTTATTTTTATTTTTATTATTTTTGAGTACTGGAGATTGAACCCAGGAATATTCTACCAGTGAGCTATATCCTCAGCCCCTTTTATTTTTATATTTTGAGACAGGGTCTTGCTAAGTTGCTCCGGCTGACCATGAACTTGCCATCCTCCTACCTTAACCTTCTAAGTCACTGGGATTATTGGTGTGTGCCACCATGCCTAGCCTTTATGGCAGTTTTTTAAAAGACAAAATGATGATTCTAATTTAAACTGTGATTTCTAAGGAAATATATTAGACTTTGTTCAAAAGCAGCTTTGTTGTAGTATAATTTACATACCATACCCATTTAAATGTCTTTAAATATACAATTAAATGTATTTTATTGTATTTGTGGATGTGTTTAGCCATCACCATAGTCAATTTAAAATATTTTCATTACTTCAAAAATAAACCCTGTAACATTTACCTGTTACTACCCTGTGCCCCCATTTCTCCAGCCCTAAGCAACCATTGAATCTACTTTCTGCTTTTGTAGACTTGCCTATTCTGGACATATAAAAACTGAATCATATAATATGAATTCTTTCAAAGTCCATCCATGTTGTAGCACATATCAGTACTTCATTTCTTTTGTGGCTTAAAAATTCTGTGTGTGTGTGTGTGTGTGTGTGTGTGTGTGTATGTGTACGCTCATTCTAAGCTGTTTATTATTTAAGGGAGTTGAGTGAAACTGTTAGTGAGGTGCTGATTTGTATCTGAAGTATTACTTAGAAGGAAGGGATTGAAAAGAGTAAGGCCACTTGAATGAGAAGGACACAGGGAAGAGAGAGTCAGAAGACCCAGGTTTTAGTGCCCTCTCTGACATAAATTAGCCATGTGATTATTGACAAACTTCTTGTTCTCTTGGATCTCATTTCCTCGTTTTTCTTTCCATATTTTTTATTGATGCGTTATAGTTGTACATACATGGGATTTGTTGTTACATATTTGTACATACATACAATATAATAATATACTTTAACCAATATCACTCCCAGCACTTCCCCTTCCCCTGACCCCTATCCCTCTACTGATCTTGCTTTGATTCTCATGAGATCTTCCACCTCCACCCTTCCTTTTCCTTTTTCCTCTCTAGCTTCTACATATGAGAGAAAATATACAACCCTTGACCTTCTGGAGTTTGGCTTATTTTACTTAACATAATAGTCTCATGTTCCATCTGTTTTCTTGCAAAAGATATAATTACATTTTTTTTTATGGCTGAATAAAACTCCATTGTGTATATATACCACATTTTCTTTATCCATTCATCTGTTGAACACTTAGGCTGGTTTCATAGTTTTGCCATTGTGAATGGTGCTACTGTAAACATGGGTATGCATATACTGTATCATGTAGTATAATTTGAAGTCAGATATTCTGATGCCTCCAGTATTGCTTTTCTGGCCTAGACTTGCTTTGGCTATTCTGGATCATATATTCTTCCAAAGGAATTTTAGAATTCTCTTTTCTAGTTCTGTGAAGAATGTCATTGGTATTTTAATGGAGATTACATTGAATCTGTATATTGTTTTTGGTAATATGGCCATTTTAACAATATTAATTCTGCCTATCCATGAGCATGGGAGGTCTTTCCTTCTTTAATTTCTTTCTATAGTTTTTATTGTAGAGGTCTTTCACCTCCTTGGTTAGATTCGTTCCTAAGTTGTTTGTTTGTTTGAGGCTATTATGAATGGAATTGTTTCCTTTTTTCTTTCTTAGCTTATTCATTGTTAATATATAGGAAAGGTGTTTTTTTGTTTGTTTGTTTTTGTTTTTTTTTTTTTTTTTTTTGGTGCTGAGGATTGAACCCAGAGCCTTATGCATGTGAGGCAAGCACTCTACCAACTGAGCTATATCCCCAGCCCCTGCTGTTGATTTTTGTGTGTTGACTTTGTAACCTTCTACTTTGCCAAATTTGTTTTTTAGCTCTAGTAGTCTTTTGGTGGAGTTTTTTTGAGTCTTCTAAGTATAAAATCATATCATCTGCAAACAGTGATAATTTGACTTCTTCCTTTCCTATTTTTATCCCTTTTACTTTCTTATCTTACCTAATTGCTCTGGCTAGAATTTCTAGCAATATATTAAATAGGAGTGGTGAGGATGAACATTCTTATCTTGTTCCAGATGTTAAAAGAAATGCTTTCAGTGGTTCCCCAATTACTATGAGGTTGGCTTTGGGTTTTTTTGACACTTTAACTTTTATGATACTGAGATAATTTCCTCTATCCCTACTTTAGTGTTTTTATCATGAATCGGTGCTAAACTTTGTCAAAGACCTTCTCTGCATTTATTGAAATGACTAGGTGGTTTTTGTCCTTAATTCTCTTTATGTGATGAATTACATTTGTTGATCTCTGTATGTTAAACTATCCTTACATCTCTGGGATAAAATCAACTTGATCATGATTCTTGTTTTTCATTTAGAGACAACAGTGTTCACCCTGCCTATTCCCTCAGGAATGTTATCAAATTCAGTTGATATGTGGGTAAAATGTTGAAAAATATAATGCACTAATATGATTAAATTAAGCAAATATTTATCAAAAACCTACTTATTCAAGACCACAGAAGACATTCTAGGGGATACAAGAATATGTAAGTTGTTAAAGAGATTCTAATCTAAAAGTCACTCCAGTAGCATCAAATTGTCCTCCTAAAACCCTTCAGCAGCTTCCTGTTGCTCTGAGAATACTGACTAGCCATGGCATAGCCTCTGCCTTTCTCTAACCATCTTATACACTTTCTCTCTCACTCAGCTTCGATTTTCATATTAGTTGCTTCCCTCCTCCACAGAACCTTTTTTTTCCCAGCTTTTTCCTATTCTTAAAAAACAAAAACAAAAACAAAAAAAAAACTTTCCTCCCTCTTTAACCCAGAAACACCTTCCATTCTTTCAAATCTCAATTCCATTTCTCAAGGCAACTGTTTCCTGTCTCCCTGAATAGAGCACACTCCTCTCATATGGACTCAGCATAGTGTCCTTTTTCTTTGTAGTATTTTACAGTTTAGGGAACAATCCTGTTTACTCTAGTGACCATAAGCTCTAGAAAGGAATGATCCATGTCTATTTTTTGTTTACTGGAGTACAGTGGGCATTCAAGAAAAATTTGTAGACTAGATGACTGATTTTCTGATTGAGTGAATAAATGGAGTGTGCCCTAAGAGAAATACAGAGTGCTCTATGCAAAATCAAAGGAGAAGCAATATTTTAAATGAACCCTAAGAAATATTATAAAATGTCACCCAGATGCCAGTTTGAATAATGATTGTGATTATTATCACAGATCAGGTTTGAGTGATCTTGATGTTTATTAACGACAAAGACATTGCTGAGTTTTACTTGATATTTCTTTGTCAACATTTTTCAAGAAATTCTTATTTGATTGGTCTAGTCATAGGAAGTAACCATTCTCTTTTGGCAGCCCAAGCATGAACCTCTCAGCATCTTCTGTGACCTCATGGGTGTGGATTATGAGGAGATGTGTCATTGGCTCTGTCATCGGAAGCTGGCTACTGCCACAGAGACGTACATCAAGCCCATCTCCAAGCTGCAGGCCACAAATGCCCGTGATGCTTTGGCCAAGCACATCTATGCCAAGCTCTTTAACTGGATTGTAGATCATGTCAATCAGGCTCTGCATTCTGCTATTAAGCAGCACTCTTTTATTGGGGTGCTGGACATTTATGGGTAAGCATTTTGGCTTACTGATCTGTCAGAGAGCATTTCTTTGTGGAGAGTATTTAGTCACTCCAAGTGGGAATTTAATTTTGTCTCATAGTAGTGAGAAAAGGAAAACCCTGCCTATGCTGTGCTAAAATTCAACTAAAGTAACAACAAAAATTTAGCTCAACTTTAAAGCTAATTTAATAAAGTAATGGGTGAATAAATTGGTTTTCAGACTCTCATGTGATAAATTATTGCTGAATTTCTAAAAATCTAATTTCATATGCTAGTTTGTCTTTTGTGGATACCCTTTCTTAACTGTGAAAACCCATTTTGTATATTGTGCTTATTTTATACTTGATTTTTTCATTCTCTGGTTCAATTTTTCAGAAGAACCTATGAGGTTCCCTTTTGTGTATGCATGTACTACTATGAGTCTATAAATTGACAGGATCAATGGCTTTTTTTTATAATTCTGTTGTTCCTCTCTTGGAGATGAATGAGCCTCAAAAACTAATAGTTTTGAACACCTCCGCATGCTGGGAACTCTAAATAAAATTATCTGCCTCATAGCAGGTACTCATCTTTTGGGCATATCTTCCATGTTTCTGACTTATAAACATTCATTGTAATTGCTATGTCAAGAAAGTTGCACAATGTTGGGGAACTTCCTATTTCTTTCTTCCTGATGTGCACATTTTGAATATTTTTAAACTATTCCTTTTCTCCCTTTCCTGTTTTTGTTTTTGTTTTTGTTTTTTTTTTGGTATTGCAGATTCGAAACTTTTGAGATAAATAGTTTTGAGCAGTTTTGTATAAATTATGCAAATGAAAAACTACAGCAACAATTCAACATGGTAAGAATGTTCTTCTTTGAATAATATTCTGCTATAAATTTTTATTGAATTCCTAGTCTTTGTTTAAAGTCTGGTCCTGAAATGAGGTTTAGAACAGCTAAACAACTGGAATTGATGATTAATAATGATGCTACATTTGGAAAAATACTTGAAAGTCATCCTTTTTCTGAGAAGGATGAGAATTTGGGGCAAATAAATTGAGTGAGAGGAGAAGCAGTAGGTGTGTTAGTAACTTAGGGAATATAAAGGTTTGAACCTAGGGATATCCTTCAATTTGTCATTCTGAAATTAATTGTATGTGGAGTTATGATAGCCTTAATTCTTACTTTCTGTATCAGCAAAATGTCAGAACTAAACATCAAAATTTCACATATTCTTTTTTCAACAGTATAAGCCATTCACTGAGTCAATGGCAATGGAAATATTTTAAAGATGACTTGTGAAATAGTAATATCAAATATCCTGGAGGATTATCACCATTGAGGAAGATTTGAAGGCATTTAAAAATGAGGGGCATCAGATTATATAATTGTGAAGGGCATAGGCCCCAGAGGTGAACTGCTTGTTTTAGAATCCCACTCCTCTTTTATTATCCAGGAGACATTGGGCAAGTTAATTGACCTCCCTGGAACTTAGCTTCCTCATCTGTAAAGTGGAGATGATAATAGTTCCTCCCACATATGGTTTTATGAATTAAATTAGTTGGGATACATAAACTGCCCTTCACATGTCAGGCACAGTTCAAAGTACAAAAGTAGGGTGAAATATTAGTATTAATGAAAGAGGATATTAAAAATGAGCCACCAAGTACTGGGAGTATAGCTGAGTGGTAGAGTGTGTGTTTAACATGTGTGAGTTCAATCCCCAGCACAAAAAACAATAAAAAAGAAAAAATGAAAATTGAGAGCTCCCATAGGAATTGGTTGATAGAAGAAAGGGAGCCAAAAGGTAGGAAAGCTAGTCATCTTTTGAAAAGAGAGGTCAAGTAGTATGATGTGGTCCATAGTTGATAAAAAATAAAAGTTTAAACATATTATTTTAAATTAGAAAATTGATAAAAAAAAAAAAGAGGATCCAAAAATAGTAATATTGGGATGATAACAAAGCAGCAGTAGAGAGGGTGATGTATGTAAATTTAACCTCATCAGAAAGTTAACAGATAAGGTTTCAAATTGATAAATCATAAAGTAACTGATAAGTATATTCCTTAGAAATATGTAAGTAAACATCAGAAGAAATAGCTAAAAAAAAATTAAAAGTTCTTGACTGCTTTCTGTCTCTATTCACCTCTTACTCTTCTCTTTTCCATACCTGCCCACTATGTTACATCTTAGTTTTTCTCTGCATAGCTGCTCCACTCCCTCTTACTATCAGATGGCATATTCTCTCTTCTAGTTTGTATATATTATCTCCACCTCAAGATGTCTTCTTCTCCGTTCACTTCAAACTTCCTGTAAAGCCAACAGTGATTGGATGCTCTTCCCATCTTCTTAACTTGCTCACCTCCAACTCATCTTAGATTCTTTCAGCTTCTGCTCCCACTGCTAGTTGCCTAATTGTTTCCTTATTTTCCAATTCAGATACCTGAGAAAGTGAACTAATTAGCTCCATTCATTTTTTCCATCAGAGATCTCTAGCAATAGAGTGCCCTCATAAACCCATACTTGGTTTAGTGAACTGTGACCAGGAACATGGGGTTTCATAGTTAAGAACTTAGCCGCATAGGGCTGCTCCCTGAGCTGAGGCTATAGATGTGGTAAGTTGGCATAAGAAATACTGTGAGTGCTAGTAGGCTGTAATCCCAGTGGCTCACGAGGCTGAGGCAGGAGGATCTTGAGTTCAAAAGCCAGCCTCAGCAATTTAGTGAGGCCTTGAGCAACTCAGTGAAACCTTGTCTCTAAATAAAATATAAAAAAGGGCTGAGAGTGTGACTCAGTGGTAAAGCACCCCCTGGGTTTAATCCCTAGGAAGGAAGGAAATTAAATAAATAAATATTGTGAGCATATTTAGTGCTTGGAAGCATTCCTGTATTGACCAAGGATCTCTTGATATATTGAACCTCATTCCTACATTCCTTGAGAGTTGAGCTCTACCCACCTGCCCCTGGCTTCATGGAGTTTTCCAGATTGGATATAAAAATGTACATGAGAAATAAGCTCTATTTAAATCTTATAACAGTGTTTCTGATGTCATCATGGAGACTACATATAAACTAATGAAAATTTTAAAAAGACAGAGTTCATTGTTTTGGAAGATACTACTGTCATCAGTCAGGACACTGTTGACATATGGTGCCTTATTTGTTTTCTTATTAATCAAAAGAACAGAAGAAAATTGCTAATTAGCATGATAACTACTGATATGGATGACCTTTTTTGTTTTAACTAAGTCTTCTTACAGCTGCTTAAACTGCAAAGGAGCCAAGAGTGGCATTCCAATAAATATAGAATAAAGTGGGAAAGTTCCAGGTGCATGGAACTATATATAAGAAATCTCTGCGTCATCTGTTTCATAGGACTTGGTGTCTTAGAAAATACGTGTTGTATGGTCATAGCCACTGAAAGGTAGTCTTCCTAGAAAAATAACAAGATGCGTGAGAGAACCAAAAGAGACAAGTAAATAACAATAGAAATTCAGAAGAACAAGTAATGGTCATTAGCATCTATAGAGACAGAAAGTTGTGCATCAGCTGCACGGTTAGGGTGGCATTCTGAAGCAGGAACTGTGGGGAATTGCCCTTCCTATCTAGGACAGCTCTGCTCCCGTTCACCTTCAAAGCTCAGAACATAAGCCCTTCTTTAGGGAAACCTACCCTGACCATCCTGTAGCCAAACTAGATGAGGATTCTTGCCTCATAGTTCATATTACTTTCCTTTGTAGTATTTTTCCTTGTGATTATTTTCTTACTGTATTCATCCCACCAATTCACATGTATAGTGTCATTGTCTGTGTTATTAACCATATGCAGTGACTGATGCACATAGTATGTAGTCAGTACATATTTTTTGATTAAATGAGTGAACAGAGAGAAGCAGTGGTGTGGATTGTGACTGATGACTTTAGCAGAAACACCAATGGATTGGTAGTGCTTATGTAGCTGCTTGCAGTATTGGATAAAGAATTCAGTAAAGTGAGACATTGATTCCCAAAATGAGGAGAATAATCAAGGCAGATATAAAAAACAAACGTGTTCAGGAGTCTGGAGGGCATCCACTCTATATAGATGTTCAGTGCCAGCTAAGGCATTCCTGTGTCCTGTGCTGTTAGCGGTCCTATACAATTACTTAAGGAGCCAAAAGTACAAAGTGCAGTTTTAGAAATATACATAGTAAAAAATCACAAAGTCTGCTTATATTTACCAGCTTCTTAAAACATTTACAGGCCTAGATCTAATTGTTCACTAAGGATCTAATATAGCTGAGGTTTTGCTGTCTGTGGTTTTAATTTACTTTATCTGTGTGTAACTGGTGCTTCTCCCATGAGATTATTATTGCTAGTAGCCATGAACTATGTCCAGTATTCTTGGTGTCCTCTTAGTATTTTATAGAAACATTGTTTTTTTTACTACATTCTTTATGATAATGATCCAAAAACGACTGTATTTTTTCTTTTTCATTTCAGCATGTCTTCAAATTAGAACAAGAAGAATACATGAAAGAACAAATTCCATGGACACTTATAGATTTTTATGATAACCAACCTTGTATTAATCTTATAGAATCTAAACTGGGCATTCTAGACTTGCTGGATGAGGAATGCAAGGTAAGTATGATTTTTCTGGGGAGTTGAGATGGTCAAATAGATGCACCAAGGTCTGAAGGCAAGTGGGTTCAAGGCAGACATTTATTAGTGTATAGTGAAATGCCATTGTGGCAACAAGTGAGAGTCACTCAAGTCTTCATTCTGAAGGGACTCTAGACCCCAAAGATTCTAGTGACAAATGAAACTTTTTAGCTGATTATAAATTTATGTGGAAAATTGATATTAGATAATATTGCTCCCAATTTTCATGACTTTTCTTGTCAATTTGCTTATATTTAAAACTCTTTGTTCAGAGACAGAGTGTATTTAAAGAAATGCAAGAAACTGCACAAAATATATTTTGAATAGTAGTTCTAAATAACCATAATTTTTTGTCATCATCACTATTATGTATCTTTTATTAAGGAATTGCTATATATTAGGCTTAATGCAAGTACATTAAAGGAATTTTCTCATTGAATTTTCTCAGATGTAGGAGGTAAACTCTCATTACCATCAGAAAGCTATCTGGGAAATGTCAAGTTATTTATATAATGCCCAAAAGGATGAGAATATCAGCAGTGGTCTAGGTGGAGTTACTATTTAGGAAAATGATTTTCATTGGTAATACCTACAGCCTGAGACCACACTCTTGGTGATAACATTTGTTATTTAGGGCAACTATGATAAACTGTCTTTTTTAAAATGTAAGAAAATACATTGAAAAATGAAATATGTTAAAAGGATAATCCAATTGTGATTTTAGTCATTTTTTTTGTTCTTTTTAGATATTCATGACACTAAAGTTTATTTTGACATATTATACATAACATGGAATAAAAATTATTCTAATTAGGATCCTGTTCTTGTGGGTTGTACATGATGTGGAGTTTCACTGGTGGTATATTCATATATGAACATAGAAAAGTTATGTCTGATTCATTTACTGTTTTTCCTATGCCCATCCTCCCTCCCTTCTCTTCATTTCCCTTTGTGTAATCTACTGAACTTCTGTTCTTCCATCACCCTACCTTTGTTGTGTATTAGCATCTGCATATCAGAGAGAACATTCAACCTTGGTTTTGGGGGATTGGCTTATTTCACTTAACATGATAGTCTCTAGATCCATCCATTTGCTGGCAAAAGTCATAAAGTCATTCCTTTTTGTGGCTAATATTCCATTGGGTATATATATACCACATTTTCTTTATCCATTCTTCTGTTGAAGGGCATCTAGGTTGGTTCCATAACTTAGCTCTAAATAGCCATAATTTAAAAATTGACTAGTCATTCTTTTTTTTGTAATTTTTAAAATTGTAGATGGACAGTTTTTCTTTCCTTCCTCCCTCCCTTCCCTCCCTCCCTTCCTCCCTTCCTTCCTTCCTTCCTTCCTCCCTCCCTCCCTCCCTCCCTCCCTCCCTCACATGCCTCACATGTGCAAGACAAGCACTCTACCACTGAGCTACAACCCCAGCCCTAGTCATTCTTTATTATTGACATATATGATAGAGATGGAATTTAGCTTTAATATTTGATGTTAGAAAAAAATAGTACATCCCCACCTTTACTACTTACTAACTGAGTCATCTTAGGCAAATAACCTGTCACTTAATCTTTCTTTAGGCTATATGTAATAAGTTACAACTTATCATAGGTTGATCCTTGTAGGCCTCCAGATCTCTACAACATTAAGAAGGTATGTAATGAAAAAGTGCCAAATCTGACTTGATATTAAAACAAAATGCAAAGCAAAGCAAAGATGGTATCTTACTTTTTTTTTTTTTTTTTTTTTTTTATTGTGAACAAATGGGATACATGTTCTTTCACTGTTTGTACATAGAGTAAAGGTATACCATTTGTGTAATCATACGTTTACATAGGGTGATGTTGGTTGATTCATTCTGTTATTTTTTTCCCCTTCCCCCCACCCCTCCCATCCCTCTTTTCCCTCTATACAGTCCTTCCTTCCCCCATTCTTGCCCCCCTCCCTAACCCTCACTCTAACCCTAAAACTAACCCCTCCCACACCCCATTATGTATCATCATCCACTTATCAGCGAGATCATTCTTCCTTTGGTTTTTTGAGATTGGCTTATCTCACTTAGCATGATATTCTCCAATTTCGTCCATTTGCTTGCAAATGCCATAATTTTATCATTCTTTATGGCTGAGTAATATTCCATTGTATATATATGCCACAGTTTCTTTATCCATTCATCAACTGAAGGGCATCTAGGTTGGTTCCACAATCTGGCTATGGTGAATTGAGCAGCAATGAACATTGATGTGGCTGTATCTCTGTAGTATGCTGATTTTAAGTCCTTTGGGTATAGGCCAAGGAGTGGGATAGCTGGGTCAAATGGTAGTTCCATTCCAAGTTTTTTAAGGAATCTCCATACTGCCTTCCAGAGTGGTTGCACTAATTTGCAACCCCACCAGCAATGTATGAGTGTACCTTTTTCCCCACATCCTCGCCAACACCTGTTGTTGCTTGTGTTCTTGATAATCGCCATTCTGATTGGGGTGAGATGGAATCTTAGGGTGGTTTTGATTTGCATTTCTTTTATTACTAGAGATGTTGAACATTTTTCCATATGTTTGTTAATTGTTTGTAGGTCTTCTTCTGTGAAGTGTCTGTTCATTTCCTTAGACCATTTGTCGATTGGATTATTTGTAGTCTTGGTGTTGAGTTTTTTGAGTTCTTTATAGATTCTGGAGATTAGTGCTCTATCTGAAGTATGATTGGCAAAGATTTTCTCCCACTCTGTAGGCTCTTTCTTCACATTGCTGATAGTTTCCTTTGCTGAGAGAAAGCTTTTTAGTTTGAATCTATCCCAGTTGTTGATTCTTACTTTTATTTCTTGTGCTATGGGAGTCCTGTTGAGAAAGTCTGGTCCTAAGCCGACATGTTGAAGATCTGGACCTACATTTTCTTCTATAAGATGCAGGGTCTCTGGTCTGATTCCGAGGTCCTTAATCCATTTTGAGTTTAGTTTTGTGCACGGTGAGAGATATGGGTTTATTTTCATTTTGTTGCATATGGATTTCCAATTCTCCCAGCACCATTTGTTGAAGAGGCTATCTTTTCTCCATTGCATATTTTTGGCCCCTTTGTCTAGTATGAGGAAATTATATTTGTTTGGGTTTGTGTCCGTGTCTTCTATTCTGTACCATTGATCTACCTGTCTATTTTGGTACCAATACCATGCCGTTTTTGTTACTATTGCTTTGTAGTAAAGTTGAAGTTCAGGTATTGCAATACCCCCTGCTTCATTTTTCCTGCGAAGGATTGCTTTAGCAATTCTGGGTTTCTTATTCTTCCAGATGAATTTCATAATTGCTTGCTCTATTTCTGCAAGGTACATCATTGGGATTTTAATTGGAATTGCATTGAATCTGTATAGCACTTTTGGTAGTATGGCCATTTTGACAATATTAATTCTGCCTATCCAGGAACATGGGAGATCTTTCCATCTTCTAAGGTGTTCTTTAATTTCTTTCTTTAGTGTTCTGTAGTTCTCATTGTAGAGGTCTTTCACCTCTTTTGTGAGATTGATTCCCAAGTATTTTATTTTTTTTGAGGCTATTGTGAATGGAGTAGTTTTCCTAACTTCTCTTTCTGAAGATTCATCACTTATGTATAAAAATGCATTGGATTTATGAGCATTGATCTTGTATCCTGCTACTTTACTGAATTCACTTATGAGTTCTAAGAGTTTTCTGGTGGAATTTCCTGGTTCCTCTAAGTATATAATCATATCATCAGCAAATAGGGATAGTTTGAGTTCTTCTTTTCCAATTCGTATCCCTTTAATTTCTTTGGTCTGTCTAATTGCTCTGGCTAGAGTTTCAAGGACGATATTGAATAGGAGTGGTGAGAGAGGGCATCCCTGCCTTGTTCCAGATTTTAGGGGGAATGCTTTCAGTTTTTCACCATTAAGAATAATATTAGCCATGGGCTTAGCATAGATGGCCTTTACAATGTTAAGGAACGTTCCCACTATCCCTATTTTTTCTAGTGTTTTGAGCATGAAGGGGTGCTGTATTTTATCAAATGCTTTTTCTGCATCTATTGAAATAATCATGTGGTTCTTGACTTTAAGTCTGTTGATATGGTGAATTACATTTATTGATTTCCTGATGTTGAACCAACCTTGCATCCCTGGGATGAAACCCACTTGATCATGATGCACTATCTTTTTAATACATTTTTGTATGCGATTTGCTAAAATTTTGTTGAGAATTTTTACGTCGATGTTCATTAAGGAAATTGGTCTGAAATTTTCTTTCCTCGATGTGTCTCTGTCTGGTTTAGGTATCAGGGTGATATTGGCTTCGTAGAATGAGTTTGGGAGGGTTCCCTCCTCTTCTATTTCATGGAATACTTTGAAAAGTATTGGAATGAGCTTCTTTAAAGGTTTTGTAGAACTCGGCTGAGAAACCATCAGGTCCTGGACTTTTCTTTGTTGGTAGGCTTTTGATGACTTCTTCTATTTCATTACTTGAAATTGGTCTATTTAAATTGTGCATGTCCTCCTCGTTTAGTTTAGGCAATTCATAGGTCTCTAGAAACTTGTTGATATCTTCGAAATTTTCTATTTTGTTGGAATATAGATTTTCAAAATAGCTTCTAATTATGTTTTGTATTTCAGTCGTGTCTGTTGTGATACTTCCTTGTTCATTCCGAATTTTGGTGATTTGGGTTTTCTCTCGTCTTCTCTTTGTTAGTGTGGCTAAAGGTTTATCAATTTTGTTTATTTTTTCGAAGAACCAACTATTTATTTTGTCAATTTTTTGTATTGTTTCTTTCGTTTCAATTTCGTTGATTTCAGCTCTGAGTTTATTTCCTGTCTTCTACTACTTCTGGTGTTGGTCTGTTCTTCTTTTTCTAGGGCTTTGAGCTGTAGTGTTAGTTCATTTATTTTTTGAGTTTTACTTCTTTTATTAAATGCGCTCCATGAAATAAATCTTCCTCTAAGTACGGCTTTCATAGTGTCCCAGAGATTTTGATACGATGTTTCTTTGTTCTCGTTTACCTCTAAGAATTTTTTAATTTCCTTCCTAATATCTTCTGTTATCCATTCCTCATATAATAGCATATTGTTTAATCTCCAGGTGTTGGAGTAATTTCTGTTTTTTGCTCTTTCATTTATTTCTAGTTTCAATCCATTATGGTCTGATAAAATACAAGGAAGTGTCTCTATCTTCTTGTATTTGCTAACATTAGCTTTGTGGCATAATATATGGTCTATTTTAGAGAAGGATCCATGTGCTGCTGAGAAGAAAGTGTATTCACTCTTCGTTGGATGGTATATTCTATAAATGTCTGTTAAGTCTAAATTATTGATTGTGTTATTGAGATCTAAGGTTTCTTTATTCAATTTTTGTTTGGAAGATCTGTCCAGTGGAGAGAGAGGCGTGTTAAAATCACCTAGTATTATTGTATTGTGGTCTATTTGGTTTCTGAGATTGAGAAGGATTTGTTTGACATACATGGGTGAGCCACTGTTTGGGGCATAGATATTTATGATTGTTATGTCTTGCTGATTTATGGTTCCCTTAAGCATTATGAAATGTCCTTCTTTATCCCTTCTGATTAACTTTGGCTTGAAGTCCACTTTATCTGAAATGAGGATGGATACCCCAGCTTTTTTGCTGGGTCCATGTGCATGGTAAGTTTTTTCCCATCCTTTCACCTTTAGTCTTTGGGTATCTCTTTCTAAGAGATGAGTCTCTTGCAGGCAACATATTGTTGGATCTTTCTTTTTTATCCAATCTGCCAGTCTATGTCTTTTGATTGATGAATTCAGGCCGTTAATATTCAGGGTAATTATTGAGATATGATTTGTATTCCCGGTCATTTGACTCATTTTATTCATTTATTTGCTTATTTTTGACACGACTTGGTTCCTCTTTATTTGAGAGTTCCTTTAGGATATCTCCTCCCTTTGCTGATTTGCTTCTTTGTTTTTCATTTCTTCTTCATGGAATATTTTGCTGGGAATGTTCTGTAATGCTGGCTTTCTTTTTGTATATTCTTTTAGCTTTTGTTTATCATGGAAGGATTTTATTTCGTTGTCAAATCTGAAGGTAAGTTTTGCTGGGTATAAGATTCTTGGTTGGCATCCATTTTCTTTTAGGGCTTGAAAAATGTTATTCCAGGCCCTTCTAGCTTTTAGGGTCTGGATTGAAAAATCTGCTGATATCCGTATTGGCTTCCCCCTGAATGTAATTTGGTTCTTTTCTCTCACAGCCTTTAAGATTCTGTCTTTATTTTGTATGTTAGGTATTTTCATTATAATGTGCCTTGGTGTGGGTCTGTTGTAATTTTGTGTATTTGGAGTCCTGTAAGCCTCTTGAACTTGATTTTCCATTTCGTTCTTCAGATTTGGGAAATTTTCTGAAATTATCTCATTGAATAGGTTGTTCATTCCTTTGGTTTGTTTCTCTAAGCCTTCCTCAATCCCAATAATTCTCAAATTTGGCCTTTTCATGATATCCCATAGTTCTTGGAGATTCTGTTCATGATTTCTTACCATCTTCTCTGTTTGTTCGACTTTGTTTTCGAGGTTAAATATTTTGTCTTCAATATCTGAGGTTCTGTCTTCCAGGTGTTCTATCCTATTGGTTGTACTTTCTATGGAGTTCTTAATTTGGTTTATTGTTTCCTTCATTTCAAGGATTTCTGTTTGGTTTTTTTTCAATATCTCTAACTCTTTATTGAAATGGTCTTTTGCTTCCTGTATTTGCTCTTTTAACTGTCTATTGGTGCGTTCATTCAATGCCTGCATTTGCTCTTTCATTTCATCGTTTGCTTCCCTTATCATGTTGATTATGTACATTCTGAACTCCCTTTCTGACATTTCTTCTGCCATGCTGTCATTGGATTTTATTGATATAACATCCAGATTTGTTTGAGGCATTTTCTTCCCTTGTTTTCTCATATTGTTCAGGTATCAGTGGACTGCAGAGATGTTGCAGATTTCCTCTATTGACTTATAATGTCCCTGAAGATTGCTAGTGTATCCCCTCTTATCCTTCAGTAGCCTGAAGTCTTAGAGGAAGTTGATACTTCGGTGTTCCCCTAGGTAGCTGCCTCTCTAGGGGTGGTGGTCTTCAGGTGGGGTATATTCCCTGCTAGAGGGCAGAGGTGCCTCTACTTGTTGACCAATGGTCATCCAAAGGGGAGCTAGACTGCGGGCTAAGGCAATGCCTGTTTGGGCCTGTGTCTCTGGTTTTACTGTCTTTGTGGGAAAACCTCACTCTGCGGGGAAGACCCACCCGGTGGGGAGGTCTCACTAGTCCGTTCCCCTCCTAGAGGTTCTCCTCAGTCCACAACTACCGCCTGTGCAGGGCAGCCTTCCCAAGCAGCGTTTCCAGGGGCCTGGACCTACCTCCTGGGCTTGGGAGCCCTGCCCTTCGCAGACGAGTCTCCTTTGGTGGCCCCTCCTCAGAGAAGCTGCCCACAGTCCTGGAACCTTCGCTCCACCCCTCAGCTGGTCTCTGTGTAGCTCTTTCAAGAAAAGGTGCTTAGATCCCCGGCTCGGACCGTGCTTTGCACCTAATCACTTGGCTATGCGACCCCTCCTCTGAAGAGTCACTTGGAGCCTCGTACATATGCTCCAAGCCCCAGTGACCCGTCACTCGTCTCTTCCTCCAGGCAGGTGTTCTGTGTGGGCGCTTGGAGACCAAGCCACTCACTGCGCACCTCCACCTCCTCAGGACAGCCCCCTCCCCGTTGTTCAGGCAGTTGCTGAATCCAAATAGTTCGCCACCCAACTCTTTCTCTGGCAGCCCCCGGAGCCCTGGCAGATTGGTCCAAAAAACCAAAAAACCAAGCGGTGTGCTGCTCGGCCTCCTCTGCAAGGTCTCCCACTTTCCGAGCTCACTGTTCCAATGAGGGTAGATGTGTCTTGCTGCCTGGGCAGGGCAGCCTTCCCAGGGGCCCAGACCTACCTCCTGGGCCTGGGAGCCTCACCCTTCGTAGACGAGTCTCCTTAGGTTGTCCCTTCTCAGAGACGCTGCCTGAAGTCCTGGAACCTTCACTTCGCCCCTCAGTTTGTCTCTGTGTAGTTCATTCAAGAAAAGGTGCCTAGGTCCCTGGACTGGACCTTGCTATGCACCTAATCGCCTGGCTATGCGACCCGCCCTCTGAGCAGTCACTTGGAGCCTCGTACATATGCTCCAAGCCCCAGTGACCCGTCGCTCGTCTCTTCCTCCAGGTGTGGGCGCTTGGAGACCAAGGCACTCACTGCGTACCTCCACCTCCTCTGGGCAGCCCCCTCCCCGTTGCTCAGGCGGTTGCTGGATCCAAACAACTCGCCGCCCCACTCTTTCTCTGGCAGCCACTGGAGCCCTGGCAGATCGCTTCAAAACCAAGCAGTGTGTCGCACAACCTCCCTTGCAAAGTTCCCCGCTTTCCGAGTTCACTGCTCCAGCAGGGGAGGTGTGTCTTGCCGCCTGGGCAGGGGCAGCCTTTGCAGGCAACGTTCCCAGGGGCCCGGACCTCCCTCCTGGGCTTGAGAGCCTCACCCTTCGCAGACGAGTCTCCTTAGGTTAGAGAATCTGCCCGCGGTCCTGGAAACTTCAATCCGCCATTTTTCGCTCCGCTTCGTTGTCCGTTTTTACCGCTCCGGCAGGGGAGGGGCGACCCGCCGAGTCACTGTACTTCACAAAGTTCTCTGCGTTCCAGGGCTACTGCCCCTTCGGGGACGCCTCCCCTATGGGAGAAACTCCCCGGGCGGCTTTGAGTTGGTCCCAAGTCACTATCTCCTCTTTTGAATCTTGAGTCCTGGAGCAACATGAAATGCAGCCGCCCTCTAGTCCGCCATCTTGAACCTCTCTCCGGTATCTTACTTTTTACCCACCAAATGGGTGAGTTTAAATTTGATACCTTTCGTTTGATAATGTACTGTTGAAGAAGGATAAGAATTAACAAACATACTTAGGATGAAATTTGACAACAGTTATCAGAATAATAAATACATGTATCTTTTTACCCTGGAATGGAACTGCTTAGATTTCAACCTATGAATATACTTGTGAACGTCTCCAAGGTATCTACATATAAGAAGAAAACTGTGGCAGTTGTTATAATAACAAAAAACAAATAACAACCTAGTAACCTTAAGTAAAATAATATTTTATTAAGAAGAAAAAAATGCAAGGAATACATAGAATGAACCATTCATGTACATGACTTAAAAGAGATAATGAAGTTGGAGAAAACAGCAAGAGCCTACCCTCCATTTCATATTTTTCTCTTTGTAAATGTTACCTTTATTTAACATAAATTTAAAATTTTTCTTTTTTTTCTTTTTTTTAAATTATTATTGTATTCAAATGGGATATATGTTGTTTCTCTATTTGTAAAAATTTTTAAATACACACTACTATATCCATGATATTTTATCTTATAAAGTTTTTGTTGTTTTAAAAAGAGATTGAATAATTATTAATTAGTATAGGCAGGTTGTCACTCAGAGATGACTGGGTCACCTGTGGGAAGCACTTGGTCATGCTCTTCATTAGTAATTGTTTTGGGACCTATAAGAGAGAAATGTAGAAGAAATGAATTCCTAAACTGAATATAAAATATAGGTAAAGCCAAAAAGTGATCTCTTGGCAGCTGATGCAACAGAGGCATCTCAATATTTGGTTTGTTTTCTTTCTTTCTTTTTCTCCCTCAACGTAGATGCCTAAAGGTACAGATGACACTTGGGCCCAAAAATTGTACAACACACATTTGAACAAATGTGCGCTCTTTGAAAAGCCTCGCCTATCAAACAAAGCTTTCATTATCCAACATTTTGCTGACAAAGTAAGGAAGCTTGGTTATCTTTTTATTTTTGAATACATAAATGACGGGGAAAAAATCAATAGTTACGAAGTGTTATTTTTTTCTCTTTGCCGATGCTTGCATTCTTTGAGACCTTACAGGAAAAGCAGTCTTCAGTATTGGCTTGTTGGTTTTCTCCTCCTTTAACTCAAATGGAATTATATATGAAATAAATAGGGGTCTATAGTCTTCTGTCTATAAGTTGGAATTCCAGGAAACTCTGAAAACCAGCTTCCTGGGATCCCCTTCAGGGGTTGAGGAATTTCTGAGTTTACCTTAGTCCTGACTGGAAAACTTAAAACAAACATAAGTTCACCTAAGGGCTTTGTAGTACAGGATGTAAAGCTCCTTGAGTGATAGACTGTTCAAGTTGCTGGGGTTTTGAAAGAGAAATCTTCCATTCTCAAGGAGTCCCAGTTTACCAAATCATACAATATTTCCCCAGCTTCTCCCACTATCCATCATTAACTTTTCACCTCTTCCCCATCAAACAGCCATGTGTTCCTTTTAATCCTATCTCCTACTTTAATCTCATCTTTCCCAAGAGGAAACACTTCAGTAGGTGGTGGGCTAGCTTGGAAGGAGATGTACTGGGTCAGCCTGGGATGAACTTTCTTTGACCAGCATGGAGGAAAGAGGATCAATTTCTTACAAGTTTGCTTACCCATGAATTGAGAATATCATAGACCATAATCAGCACGTACTACCACTGTTCCCTACGAAAACAGTATTTGGGGAGTTGTACTGAAGAGTTAACAGCCTTAGCAGGAATAGTACCAGTATTTTAGAAAAAACTCATGATACCCCTTTGCTGAGAGCTAATCATGTAACCTGAGCTAGTACATATTTTTGTTATTGATTATATATTATCTATTCAAAAGTGCTATTAGTTAAGGAGATTTTTCTGTATATTTTCAGGTGGAATACCAGTGTGAAGGCTTTCTTGAAAAAAATAAAGACACTGTTTTTGAGGAACAAATTAAAGTTCTTAAGTCAAGCAAGGTAACCATAGACAGGCTTATTCTAATCAGTATATATTCACTAAGATGTTAATTATGCATTAGTTTTTATTGGTTTTTTGTTTGTTGTTTGGTTTGTGGTACTGGGATTGAGATTGAATCCAGGGGCACTCTACCACTGACCTATATTTCTATCCTCCAGCCCTTTTTATTTTTGTTTTCAGAAAGGATTTTGCTAAGTTGCCCAGACTGGCCTTAAACTTGTGATCTTCCTGCCTCAGCCTCCTGAGTCGCTGGGATTACAGGTGTGCATCACCATGCCCAGCTTTAAGCTTTAGCATTTTAACCATGAAAATGATTTTTCCAACAAAATCTGTTTTACTTACAGTTTTTAATTTACCAAATATATAACACTTATTGTGTGTCAGGTTTTGTTCTAAAAGCCTTGCAAATATTAACACATCTAATCTTTATAATGAGATGGTATAATCATTACTCTCATCTTACAGATGAGGTAACTGAGGTATAGGGACTACATGGCTAGTGAGTTTTCAAGTCACTTTAAGACCCGAGCTGACTTGCTCAGGGTCTGCTCTTAACCACTATGCCTTGTGGTCTTTCAGTTTTAAGTGAAATTATTGCCTCAACCATAGTCTTCTCTCTTGTGTGTTTTTGTGAGAGGCTATGAGAGAAAGTGGATTTTTTTTTTATGTCATTTGAAGGGGTATGCCAGAATTGTATCCTCATGTACTCCATGCAGATGGAGATTATCTCAGGATCATTAATAAATGCAATTCCAGGTGTGACTTTGAAATTATTTTTCTTAAGTATAGATACTAGAAACTCTGCCTTCCAGTGGGAAAAGAATATTCCAGATGGCAAAAACTAGGTTGATCCTACCTCCACCCTTTGATTTTAAATCTGTAAAGGATGAGGGAACCTCTCACATTCCTCCTACAGGGTGCAAACCAAGAAGCCAGTTACTTATTTGGGCAAATATTCATTTAATAAAGTAAAAATCTTCATATGAATTTGTCTAGATGACAAACTGGCATACTTTTTCTAGTTTATCCTAAAAGAATTCTTACTTCAGTGGAATTGCATATGAATATTCTAACTATTGTTTTGAAACTAAAATGTTTGCTTTCAGTTATTTTGATAATATACAGATCAGTTAAAGACCAAATCCCAGTTTTAACCCCCAGAAAATAATGAGTCAAAGAGTCTATAGAAAAAGACAATCTTTTCCTTAACCTAACAGGTACTGGGCATTAATGCTTTATACCTTACAGCATTGATGTGTAAGAAATTTTCATAATGCCAGTCCTTTAGTATTAAACAGTTGAAGATTTTTATCATTTTGATTTATGGACAGTGATATGAATCGTGAAGTTCTGTTGTTAATTCTTGGCCAAAGTAATTTAGCTTAAACAAAATATAGGTTCTCATTCTTGAGGCACCCATAAGCAGTTGTGTCTTCATTTTTACTTAATTTTCTGTTTGACTAGTGTGTCCTCAACCATCAGAAGGTAGCTCTGTGTTCTGGTGAGTCATCTGAAATGACTGCCAGTCTATGTAGCATTGCTACAGTTGAAGTGGGGACAGTGTGTGATTTACCTAACAAAGTTTGATGCCCTCCTTGCTCCCACTCTTTGCAGAAACCCAACTGTCAGGTATAATCTTCATAAATTCTCTGTACTGGATAGGAAGCAAGTATAACATAATGTTGCCTTGGAAGTAACAATTAATATTTGTGTTGTGTTTTGAATATAATTCTTTTTGTGGTAACACAGTGTGAAGTCTGTGATTGTTTTAGATATGTTTCACTTGAGATAGTAATTAGATAGCTAAGTAGACATGTCATATAGGAATTCGGAAATGAAATTGAGCATATAAGAGGTTAAGTCAGAGCAGGTGATAGAAATTTGGTAGGGTTTAGAAATATATGACATATTTTAGTTTTGGGGGGGGTCAAACCTTAGGGTACTCTATTACTTAGGTATACCCTCAATCCATTTTTTTATTTTTTATTTTGAGACAGATCTCACTAAGTTGCTCAGGCTTGCCTCAAATTTGCAATCCTCCTACCTTTGTCTCCCAAGTAGCTAGGATTATAGGTGTGCACCACTGTGCCCAGCCTCTATCTATATTTTTATAGCATTTATTTTACCTTTCGCTCATATTTTTTACTCCATCTCAGATGGTGATTATTTCCTGAATGTGATTCTGACTGGAGTTACCTAAGCAAGAGAGTTCCTACTTATTGAAAACATCCATAATATTTTGTCTATGAAGGCTTCCTTTCGAATATGGTTTTAGAGTGTAATTTTTTTAACTGTTTCTGTCCCAGTTTAAGATGCTACCAGAACTATTTCAAGATGATGAAAAAGCCATTAGTCCAACCTCAGCCACCTCTTCAGGACGAACACCCCTCACCCGCGCTCCTACAAAGGCCACCAAAGGCAGACCAGGCCAGATGGCCAAAGAGCACAAGAAAACAGTGGGGCATCAGGTGAGTTCAGGGAGCTTCTGCCAAGACACTTGTCCTTTGCTCACCTAAAGCCTCAGGTCTTCTTTCTTTAACTTCCTGGGTGGGATTCTCAGGTAAGGAGAGGCTGGATCTTCCACTGAGAGAACCAATAATACTGCCCACTCATACTTCTCTTTGCCAACTCTGCACCCATGCTTTCATGTCTGCCTTTACCCAAAATAATTTTCTCTATATTTGTCTTGATTATTTTAGTGCATGTCATCTCTCTCAGACCACTGCTGTCTTTGCCTCATTCTCTGGTTGCTTTGTTTCTGTATTTATACAGAGCAACAGTTAGCTCCTTCAGTACAAGAAAGTGCCCTCTCCTTCCTTTGATGGCTTATGACCTGTGGGGTGTGGGAAGTGTCACACAAATGCTTAGTGCCTAAGTGAGGGTAAAGGCTTTGTAAGGGAGGTTGAGCACTAGCCCGCATAGTATGTTTCCCTGTGTGTGAGACCCTGTGCCAGTGTTGATCAGAGCAGGGCCGGACATGAGTCCACAGCCTCTAGTCCTGATCCCACATCCCTAATGGTAACTCCTTTCTGGCCATCCTGCCCATTCTCTTTTAAGACATCTGCTGCTTTTTTCAGCATCCTACAGCAAAATTTCTACTTTCCAGTAAGAATATGACCTTCATATTCTTAAAGCAAAGATATATTGTGAGTCATATCACAAAGCTATGGAAACCTGTGTCATAAGGGGAGTGGGAGAAAGGTGTGAGAGTAGGGAAAGGTATATATTTAGCAGAGTAAGCATATGTTAGTAGAGTTTGGGCAAAATTTAACTAAAAGTCCTACCATTCTTATTTAATAGCAGCTCCCCTTCTCAGGATGGGTCAAATTCATAGGTGACAAAGTCATAAGCATTAGTGCCATAGGAAGAGAATTTTTATTGTTTTACATCATCTTCAACTTTTGAGGAAACTTTGATACCCCTTTCTGCCCTTTTTCGTGCAGTTCCGAAATTCCCTTCACCTGCTTATGGAGACCCTCAATGCCACTACTCCTCACTATGTGCGCTGTATTAAGCCTAATGACTTCAAGTTTCCATTCACGTAAGTATTTCTCAACTACTGAATAAACAAGTATTCCCACTACATGAGGATTACCAAGCCAACATAAGGGAAAAAAAAATTGGGTAGATCTTCATGTCTTGTAGAGGCAAACTACTAGTTAATATAATTTTTTCACTTTTTGTTCTCTTTTCAGAATGTGAGAATAAATTAGCAGTTAGTCATCTATTAGGGTTTTAAAAGTTGATGTCAACCAAGCATTTCTGGTTCCATATTATTTTTTTAATTTACCTTAGTTTAAAATCTTTCTGGGCATTTTGTTAATTTGGGTACTAGTTAAAACCAGAGCTAGAGAACTAGCTGGGAAAAGGCTGCTTTGGCAAAGGCTTACCTGCTACTTTTCACCTGTAAACCACCAGAGACTGTCTGCTTTTACCAACATCTTGTCCAACTTCAAATAGCATTTTTGACAAAGAACTCAAAAAGCTTATCCCCCAAAAAACCAAATAACCCAGTCAATAAATGGATAAAGGAACTAAACAGATACTTCTCAAAAGAAGAAATATATGTGAACAAATATGTGAAAAAAATGTTCAAAATCTCTAGCAATTAGAAATGCAAATTAAAACTACACTGAGATTTCATATCACTCCATTCATAATGGCAATGATCAAGAATATAAGTAACAATAAATGTTGCCAAGAACATGGGAAAAGTGGTACACTCATACATTGCTGATGGGACTGCAAATTGATACAACTACTCTAGAAAGCAATATGGAGATTCCTCAGAAAACTTGGAACGGACCCACCATTTGACTCAGTTATCCTACTCCTCAGCATATACCCAGAGGACTTAAAATCAGCACACTATAATGTTTATAGCAGCTCAGTTCACAATAACTTAGATATGGAACCAACCTAGGTGCCATCAACAGATGAATGGATAAAGAAATTGTGGTATATATGCACAATGGAATATTACTCAGCCATAAAGAAGAATGATTTATTATTACATTTACCAGTAAATGAATGGATCTGGAGACAAATGTGCTAAGTGAAATAAGCCAGTCCCTCAAAACCAAAGGTCCAGTGTTCTCTCTGATATGTGGATGCTAAGACACAATGGATTGGGGGGCGGTGAGGAGGCCTGTGTACATACATGAATATACCAAAGTGAATCTTAACATCATGTATAGCCATAAGAATGAGATCCTAATTAGAATAAGATATATTCCATGTTTGTACCAGTATGTCAGAATAGATTCTACTGTCATTTATAACTAAAAAGAACAAATAAAAACTTGGAAAAAATATGAGAGGAAAATCTTTCTGCAGACACCCCCCAAAAAAACCAAGAAATATTCCTCTAATTTTGAAACTAATACATGTACCTTGTAAAAACAATTTTCAGAAAATATAGAATAGTATAAAAAGAAATGAAAAAGCATTCATCATACCCAGAGAGATAACTGATATAAACTGGCATAGACCCTTCTTGACTAACCAACGTCCCTTCCTTCCTATTCTGCGTGTACGAGAGAGAGAGAGAGAGAGAGAGAGAGAGAGTCAGACAGACTGATTGACAGGAGAGAGAGAGAAAAATACTAGCAGAAGGGAGGATCTCATTCTGTAATTGTGGTTTTATCTCTGCTTTTTATACAATAGATAATGGACACTTTCCATGTTAGTAAAAGTCCACATCTCATTTTAATGGGTGCAGAGTATCCCATGGCAGAGATAATACCATATTTATTTTAATTATTCCCTACTGATGATTATTTAAGTGGTTTCAACAATGCTGCAAAAACATCTTATTCCTATAATTTTGTTCATTTGTCTGATTATCTCTTTAGGATAATATATTTCTAGAAGTAGAATTTGTGAATTTGTAGGTCAAATACCATGCTTATGATCTGATCATTACCCATTGTGTACATGTATTAAATATCACATTGTTCCATAAAGATACATTTAAGAAAAGATGAGGCACATATACTCAAGGTAATAACACCCACTCAGCAAATTATGAGTGCCTGTTTCTATACTTCCCTGCCAGTCCTATTGTCTGGAGAGTAGATCTGAAAGACTGCAGTCCTGTGCCCCTCATCACTAAGAAGCCCTCTCTGGAGGAAGTGGCAAGCAGGAAGCAATTTCCATGCCCTGAGCCATGACCTTGCATCAGCAACTCCATCTCCTGCTACCAACTGAACACCTGAGAAGACAGTGTAGGAGAAGTTGTGGATGGATCACTCAGAGCCTAGCTATGGGAGTAATAAGAGTTGTCATATGGTTAGAGGAGAACTTTCTGCTTCTTTTAGTGTCATTTTAATTTGAAGATTTAATTTGCCCAGAGTGAAATAATATAAACTGTAATACAAAATAAAAATATTTTCATTGATATAGACTCTATAAATGCTTAGTATGTATACAGTAAATAGCTTTTAAAACATCAGTAATTTTTTAAGAAAAGTAACTGGGCATATTTATAATTGGAGCATATTTAATGTGTTCTTTCTGTTAAAGAGATCTCTGGGCTGGCCAGTATTCATTCCAGGAGAACCCCATAGAGGGAGCTAAGAAACTCTGTGAATTAATCAGGTCAACCCATGTAACCCGAGTATGGACAATGCAGAGGAATTTTGTGTTCTTTCCTTTTTTTAGTATTCTCAATGCACTTTCTTATGAGTTTGTGGTTTAAACCGCAGGCAGTGTTTACAACTCTATTTTTATTGTTCATTTTCTCTCCCCTCTCCTGAAGTTTTCCAATTTGATCACAGCTTCAACTTTTGAATGCTTTCTTTTTTAATTTATCCACATGGTTCTTTACAAAAAATGTAAACCCTACCTACCCAGAGTGGCTACAGCTTGGTTCTTCATGCACTAATGACCTTTTTTTAAACACATAGGTTTGATGAGAAGAGGGCTGTGCAGCAACTGAGAGCATGTGGTGTCCTGGAAACCATCCGAATCAGTGCAGCAGGTTTCCCCTCACGGTGGGCGTGGCATTTTTCAAGTGTAAGGAATCCTAATGGGGGAAATGCCTAGTTCTTTAAATAAACTGTTGTAATTTTCTTTTTTAGGTGGACTTACCAAGAATTTTTCAGTCGCTACCGAGTCCTAATGAAGCAAAAAGATGTGCTAGGTGATAGAAAGCAAACATGCAAGAATGTGTTAGAGAAACTGATACTGGTGAGAAAGATTTTCACTTACCTTTTTCTGAACAAAAGCCTTGTGGTTCTCATTTGTGAAAGCTCTGGGAACTTCCATATAAAATATCATTCATTCAAATTATTTAGGGGTGGTTGGGTAGAGGGGCACACTCTCTTGGAGGTTGAGGCTCACTCATGCTAGAACTAGTAAGGAGGAGAATGGTTCACTATCAGGAAATAAAATTGTTAAGACCTGAACCCAGCCTTGAGACATATTCCTTTTAGAGAGTGTGATCTTTATCAGTAAAAGTTTATGCAGTACCTACTTATGGAAGACTCCAGAACAGATGATGTATAATTAAGAAAAAATGATTCTTAATGGGTGTAGTGGTGCATGCCTATAGTCCCAACCACTCAGGTTGTAGTGAGGGGATCTCTTGAACCTGGGAGTTTGAGGCCAACCTAGGTAACATAGTGAGACTCTGTCTCAAAAACAAAAACAAAAAATGAGTCTAGTTCTCAAGTAATAGTCTATCTTGGCAAGTAATGTATTTTAAAGATAAATATACTGTACTTCAGTGTCTATATCAAATATTTAGTGAGTAGGACAAGAAATCAGAGGAAGGTAAAGTCACATCCAGCTAGAGGAAGGAGGAACAGTTTCATGAAAAAAGTGTATTTTGAGTCAGGCCCTGAAGAATGGGTAAGACTGTATAAAAATAGAGAAAGAATATTCCAAGAAGGAACATGGTGTGAAAAAGTAAAAAAGCATAGGGTTTGCTCAGAAAACAGTAGTGTTTTACAGTGTAATATTTGTGAGTGGTACTGTAGAGCAATGGTTAGAAAATATAGGTTGACATTATAGAGAATCAGTCATGACAGGCTAAGGAGTTCTCAAATTTTATTGGGCATTAGTATCACCTGGGTTTGCCAAACAGATCTCTAAGCCCTACTCCCAGAATTTCTGGGGCAATTATCAGGGAATAATTTGCCCAGTAATTTGCATTTCTAAAAAATTCCCAGGTAATGCTAATGCTCTTTGAGGAGAACTTCACTTTGAGAATTACTGATCTACTGATCTAGGCCTTAAAGATTTAAGATTCATGAAAAATTTAAATTTTTTTTTCTTGGGTGGTAGTGCAGGGGATTGAACCCAGGGCCTTATGCATTGCTAGACAAGCTCTATACCAACTGAGCTTATCCCCAGGCCCCTAAAAAACTTATTTTTACTGTTTGAAACTACTCTGAAGGGATTACTTCACTTCAAGGTAATCAGTCATACTATTAACCAAAGGTAATTTCCTTTGGTAATGATTTTATTTTTCTTTGAAAGAACTGTAGGCCCCTTTCTTAGTCATGTTTAAAAAAATCTAGTGTTTGTTTGAGTTTGGTCCATCTCCTTTCAAACCTGAGTTCAGATGAGATTGAGGAACAGAAAGATGAGGCATTCTTACTCCTGTCTTCCTAGCCTGGTTCAGGGCCTTGCAGGGAGTAGGCAGAGGAGCCTGCAAGATGAGGCAGAACTGAATCTTGAGGTGGGACAGGGGTGTTAGGAGAGGACCGTTTTTTAGCTATGACTCCTTTGTAAATTCAATGAATAATTTGATTTTTTTTAGATACACTTAGAGGTTTCTGATTTTTAGGTTTCGTGTACAAGATAGGATATATCTGCTTACGTTGAAAAGGGTTTTCCTGTTTTTTCCTTAGACTTTCAGGTCACAGTGGTAATTATTATACGTGCATTTTATTCTTCTTTTGATATGAGAGTGATTAATAATTTACATGTTTCTAGATATGGTGAATCACCAAAAATAGTATGCATAAACTCAGAAGTTTGTTTTTGTAAAGACAGATGTCATTGAGCAAAGTAAATAATTATATTTGGGGGGAAGGAGTTTGAAATTTATAGAAGGATTTTAAACACAAAGTTTTTTGTTATTGTCTTTGTTCTAGAAACTATACTGTTGATGCAGCCAAGAGATAATTGTTTAGAAACTTAACTCTTAATATGAATACCCATGGATTTTTGTGGGTTTTTTTTCAATTTTATTTCATATGATTTTCTTTCTGCCTTATTCTTCACACTGGTGTTTTTGTCCCTTCAGCTTGCTCATGGAATATACAGCCTGATGTAATGCTTACAACCTGGGTCACTCTGAGGGAGTGTCAACATCTCCATTTCCTTGAGATGTTTAAAATACAAACCAGAAAATAATAGCTGCCTATAACCCACAACCAAGTTTTGGGCCTCAGATAAAAATTCCAGGTAGAATAATTCTGGAAAATAACTCTTAAACTACAGTTTTCCTTAAAATCCCTTCTATTTGCTCAACTTGCATAGGATCAAAAATCTGGCTCCATTAGTTAATTGTGATGTAGCCTAAGTTTTAGCTAATAGATTCATCCTTTTACTGATTCTGCTTCTAGACATATTTTTCTTTTAAATTTCCTTTATATGGTCATTATTTCTGAATTTACAATTTCTTCCTAAAATAGGACAAGGACAAATACCAGTTTGGTAAGACAAAGATCTTTTTCCGTGCTGGTCAAGTGGCCTATCTGGAAAAATTGAGGGCAGACAAACTGAGGGCTGCCTGCATTCGGATCCAGAAGACCATCCGAGGTTGGCTGTTAAGGAAGAAGTACCTACGCATGCGTAAAGCAGCCATCACTGTGCAGAGATATGTGCGGGGCTACCAGGCTCGATGGTAGGTCTCCAGAGGACCTATACATTCTGACTCACAGGTTCCTAAGATTCAGGTGTCCACCTAATTCATTGTCCAATCTAGGACAGGTTCAAGTAGTTACCCTACCTAAGAAGTCAGCATCTCACCCCTTCTTAGTTTTAAGGAATAACAACTCATAAGACCATTAAATATAATAAAATTTCACTTAGCCTTATGGATGATTCTGATTCATCCTCAAATTTTTTAAATTATAAGTAAATATGGGATTACCATGTACACTGGTCTACTTTGTGAAGAGCACATAGACTATGTTTATGAGCCCTGTCCTAGAAAGAATTACGAACTTTATTCTTTTTTATTGTAAAACTGTGGCAGTATGGGGTGTCCCCCTTTTCAGGATTAGGAAAGACTCAGGTGAGAAGATTAATGATAATGAATGTTCAGATTAGATAATGAATGAATTCTCTTTTGGACACTACAAATTGCTATACAAATTAAAGCAAATATAAATGTTTATTTATCATGCACATTATTAGAATAATGTAATTGAGGTACTACTCATTGTGACCAAGACATTGATATGGATTTTTGCATTTTTCTGATTACTGATAATGTACTACTATGTTCTTTGGCCAGCTATGCTAAATTTCTGCGCAGAACCAAGGCAGCAATCATCATTCAGAAATACTGGCGCATGTACGTGGTCCGCAGGAGGTACAAGATTAAACAAGCTGCCACTATTGTTCTTCAATCTTATCTGCGAGGATACTTGGCCAGAAATAGGTATCACAAGGTGAGACATTATTTTCAAATTTGTTTATTCATTCCATTAACATTAATCAATTTCCATATCTGTACATAATGCCACAGGGGCTGCTAGGACATAGAAGCCATGTGGAGAAAACTAACAATTGTAATGTGTTTTAAAATATTAAATAAGTACATATTAACATGATGAAAAAATTTTATCTCCTACCCCCCACTTGTCTGTGTAGTTTGGAAGTTAAAAGTAAGTATATAATAAATTACCACAAACTTAGTGACTGAAAATAACAGAAATTTATTATCTCACCTTTCAGGAGACCAAAAGTCCAAAATCATCACTGAGCCAAAATCAAGGTATCAACAGGGCTACACTTTGTCTAGAAGCCTAGAGGAGAACCCATTCCTTGCCTCTTCTGACTTCTAGTAGCTGCCAGTGCTCTGTGGACTTAGGACATATTCCTCTAATCTCTGCTATTTCCTTACATCATCTTCTCAGTGTGTCTGATTTTTCATGTCTGTCGCTTATAAGAACAATTATGATGACATTTACATCTCACTTTTGTAATCCAGGATAATCTTCCCATGTTAAAATCTTTAGCCTAGTCACATCTACAAATGTCATTTTGCAAAATAAATTAATTTATAAATTCTGGAGATTAGGACCTAGTATCTTTGGGTCCTTTAGTTAGATAACTGTACAGAAATAAAACCATATGATTAGGTCAAATATATAACAGATGAGAAGAAGATTAAGCCAAATATCAGACAGTCTTGGAAGAATTTACTAAGTGAAGAAGAAATAAATTATGTTAATGTGGCTAAAATTGTATAAACTTCTGGATGCTCCAGAGGTTTTTTGTTTGTTTTTGTTTTTGTTTTGGTACTGGAGATTGAACCCAGGGGTACTTAACCACTGAGCCACATCCCCAACCCTTTTTATGTTTTATTTAGAGACAGAGTCTTACTGAGTTGCTTAGGGCTTCACTAAGTTGCTGAGGCTGGCATTGAACCTCCTGCCTCAGCTTCCAAGGTTGCTGGAATTATAGGTGTGCACAACCATGCCCAGCCACTCCAAAAGTTTTTAACAAATCATTTTTATGTCTAGCAATAATAAAGATGACTCTGTACATACTAGATCGCCAGATTAATCTTAATTGTGACAGTCAGTAAAAGGTTTTTATCTCTTTCATTTTGGCAAGACTTTAATCCTGTTGTACAGAAAATGTTTCTAATACACCAGAAATCTACTAACTAGATATTAGAGCTCTGTGGACATCCCTGTCAGAAGGCACACAAATAGGGCAATTTAGGGGTAGGTTTTTTGTATCACCAACAGTGTATAGGTGTACCTTGACCCTACTCATTCATTCATTTTGAATTTTGAAGTGATTTTAGACATAAAAAATTATAAAACTTATTAGATCTGAATAAACATATTTAATAGCTGTGGTTTGAAGGAAATTTGAAGGCAGCTTCTCCAGATCCTTTTTTCTGCTTATGCCTACTTTACAGTCTGTTCTTTCTATGTAAGTATGAGATTTCAGAGCTTTACACTTGGCTTTTCAGATATACCTAACTAATCTTCCTGTTTTCCTCAGAAGTCTCCTCAGGAGCTTTTGAAATATATTTGGGGCCAGTGGTTTGGCAGAAGCAGTCACTGGCTGGCTCACTCCCACTATGACTGGACACAGTGTGGCATGGGTGATGACAGATTAGAGGCTTGCTCACATATACAGGCCAATAGCCATCCTATTAATCCTAGCTCCTTTTAACTGCACTCTTGAGTTTCAAGGTTTCCCATAGTGGGATTTGGTCAGGGGCAGGGGGTGTCTTAAAGGGAATAAAGATATTCTTTCATTTCTCTGAGTCACAAATAGAACAAGTTGGAAACGAAAACTCCAATTATATTCTGTTTTCATTTGTCTGAAATTAGAGAAATGGACCAATGTCCAAAGTCACATGGGGAGAAGCAAAATTTGTGTTATCACTTTGCCACTGTGTGCTGCTTGAACTTTTAAGTCTGAAAGCCTTCAATTTGCTATCCCTGAGTCTTATTCAGTTGTTCCTGCTCCTTAATCATTGGATAAGACAAGGGCCTCCCTCAGGACTTGTATGTTCAGAAAGTTCAAGGACTGGCCTCATGGCCGCACAGTGCAAAGGCTGTACTTGATGAAAGCCATAACATTGGAAGAACAGCCAAAAGTGCAGTCTTGAGTTGGCAGAAGATACTCCTTAGGGCTCCTTATACTTATTTTGGTATTTTATAATTCAAAACAACCACTAATTTCTTAAGTATATCTTCTAGGATGGCTATTTTTTTTTTTTTTTTTTTTTTTGCTTTTTCTCAGGTATATAACCTTAAAGTAGGAACTGTTCTTTTTATGATCTTATTAAACTGCTATTTAAATAGATGGTTTCAGAGATTTTTACATTTTAGAAGTTTGAAAAGAGATACAATATGTTCATTTGTACTCATCACTAACAAGTACTTAATCAAGTACATAAATTTTTTCCCCCAATGTGAAACTGAACCCAAAGGCACTCTTCCGCTGAGCTGCAGCCCCAGTCCTTTTTATACTTTATTTTGAGACAGGGTCTTGCTAAGTTGCTGAGGCTAGGCTTGAACTTATGATCCCTTCACCTCAGCCTTCTGAGTCACTAGGATTATGGGTGTGCACCACTGCACCGAGCTCAAGTATGTAACATTTAAATATCATTTATTTCATTTAAGAGTTGTTTCATAAAATTGTAGACTTAGAAGGACCTTAAGTCTTTTCAGTTCAATGTTTTCTTAAAATTCAAGAATTTTTTTCTCCATTTTTCCTAGAAAATATTTATACAGTTTATGCTTAATGGTCTTTAGTGGCAAGAAATTAATCTCATAAAGGCAGCCTTTTTGTTCAAAGTTGAATATAAATTTAAGGGAGTATATTTTTTAGAAAATATAACATTAAGTCAAAAGGCAAATTATTTTACATCTTTGTAATTTTCACTTTCTTTTTAAAGCCCATCCTTCCCACCTTTAATTCTCATGAGCAGATTTCTTATTCATTTAAAACAGGAATTAGAAACCACACTAGAATTGTATTCCTCAAATATCCTCAAACAAGACTGCCATAATTTTTTTAACAGAGAAAAAAAATTAGTAAATCAGCAATGAACTTTCAGTACCCTAAGCATTGACCTCTACCAACAGCTTACTGGCCATACCCCATGTCCTCATACACAGGCCCAATGCACATTGAGGTGAGAGATATCAACAGTATTAGTATGGAGATCTTCTAATTTAATAGCATGTAGTTCACAGAATGGTTCTGGGAGTTTTATGGTGGGGGGTGGTCATCTATTGTTAAAGAAACCATACACATTAAGAAACCCAATGCATTTTTCTCTTTAGAATCTTTTTCTTTTGGTAATCTGATGCCTTTTATTTGACAACTTCCAACATATACTCCATGTATAATTATATATATAAAACGTGTGACTATAACGTTATATATGTTTTATGTATGTTTCTCAAATCAGCTAAAGTCTACTTTTCAAATCACTTTTTAAAAATATTTTTTTAGATGTTGATGGACCTTTATTTTATTCATTTATTTATATGTGGTACTGAGAAGCCAACCCAGTGCCTCACACGTGCTAGGCAAGTGCTGTACCACTGAGCCACAACGCAAGCCCCTCAAATCACTTTTTAAGATAATGTTGTGCCTCCATATTTCTGTGATATGCATAATCCACATAATACATTGTTAATTCAACTTTTTCATCTTTCTCTTTACATAATGTATTGATTCTCAGCTTGACATGTTGACCTCTCATTGATAGAGTTGAACCTTGAGCATAGCCCAGGGTCTGACCTTCTTTGCCTTTACCATTGTTTGCAGATACTACGTGAACACAAAGCAGTCATCATTCAGAAGTGGGTTCGGGGTTGGCTGGCTCGTACACATTACAAGAGGAGCATGCATGCCATAATCTACCTTCAGTGCTGCTTCCGGAGAATGATGGCTAAACGTGAGCTTAAGAAGCTCAAAATTGAGGCTCGCTCCGTGGAACGCTATAAGAAGCTCCACATTGGCATGGAGAACAAGATTATGCAGCTGCAGCGTAAAGTCGATGAGCAGGTATGTTTCAAAAAGGAGCCCTGACATTGGAGCATACCTAAAGAAATCCATTGGGATTATTTTCAATATTATTTCCCCTTGACTTTGTCCTTCAGTCTTGGCAAAAAGTAAAATGATGACAAAATGGGCATAGAAATAATGATGAGTTCACATGTTAGATTACAATTTAAGGATCGAGGCAGGGATTTATTTTTGAGAACACCCTAATCCTAACCCACCTCAGACCTTTAATGATAAAAAGTCCTATTGTACTTTATAGAATTATTTCACCAGTATAATATATTTATTTGTATGCAGTATAATATTCTTTTCACAGAGGAACTACTTAGCACTGAAATGACAAAAGAAGTAAAAAGATGTCCATGCTTCTGAGGAGTTTACAGGCTATTTGCAGAGATAAAGAATTATTTAGCAGTAGTTGCTAAATAATAGTTTAGCATATGCAAATGATATAAAGGTAGTAAGAATATATTGAAATGCAATTTATCAGAAAGATTTTCTGAATGGAGACAAAAAGAATTTTGAGGTACTAAACATGGATATTTATAATAAATTTGTGATTTTTAATCCATATTATCATTCTTATGCATCATTTAGCTGGTACATTGTTTTTAATAGCACTCTAATCAGTTTTCAAAAGCAAATGCACATTACCCTATTTCTAGATTAAGAATCATGAAATTGCCAAGCATGGTGGCACAAGCCTGTAATCCCAGCAGCTTCAGGAGGCTGATGCAGGAGGATTTCGAGTTCAAAGTCAGCCTTAGCAACTTAGTGAGACCCTAAGCAACTTAGTGAGACCCTGTCTCTAAATAAAATACAAAATAGGGTTAGGGATGTGGCCCAGTGACTGAGTGCCCCTGAGTTCAATCCCTGGTACCCCACCCAAAAAAATCATGAAATTAAGAATTTACTGTGTAATTCATGATTATGAGAAACCACATCTATGTTACATATCACATATAGCATCATTAATTGTGCTATGCTGTCCTCTATTTGTGTCACTATGAAGGTACTGGTTATATTATTGTAAATGTTGAGCATATTGCTGTCCATATCCCTGTCTATTCTTTACACAAAGGAAATGTGCTGTCATCTTGACTTGGCCCATACAGCTTAATGCAACGTATACTGTAAATGATTCAGTTTTACAGATTTGGTTATATACTTTATCAATGGTATAACATAGATCTGATTAGTAAACATGGTTTTCTCACTAAATACATTTAGTTATTCATATTGTAAGTATATATTTACTTATTATTGTTTATGTGTGTGTTTAAAGAATAAAGACTACAAATGCCTTATGGAGAAACTGACCAGTCTGGAAGGAACATACAACTCTGAGACTGAGAAACTACGGAGTGACCTAGAACGTCTTCAGCTTAGTGAGGAAGAAGCTAAGGTTGCCACTGGACGGGTTCTTAGTCTGCAGGAAGAAATTGCCAAGCTTCGGAAAGACCTGGAACAAACTCGGTCAGAGAAAAAAACCATTGAAGAACGAGCAGATAGATATAAACAAGAAACCGAGCAGGTAGGAATTAATGTCCATATTTCCATCTATTCCTTACATAAAATAAATGGGCTGTCATCTTTTCTGGTTCATATGGCTCAACATTCATTTTAATTGAAGGTGTAATAAAAATTTCAGTTGGTTTGCTATGTATATTAGTATTCCCCATATATATTAGTATTATATTAGTATTCTTCCATATGATCAATAAGTAGGCTGTAGGTCTTTTGGAAGAACCTTTGACTATAGTATAGTATAGTATAGTATAGAATAGAATAGAATAGTATAGAGGCAAAGTAGTATTATAAGAATAGAATTAATGGCCAAATACCTATTGTTCTTAGTCAGTTTCCCTTGCTATGACAAAATACCTGAGCCTGGGCTATTTATGAAGAATAGAGGTTTGTTTTGGGATTTTTTTAGTCTGTAGTTTTAGAGATTGGGAAACCCAAGAGCATGGCGCTGGTGTCTGGTAAGGAACTTCTTGCTGCATCATAACATGGCAGAGGGTATCACATGGTAAGACAGAGTAAATACGTGCAAGAGAGCTCAGTTTTATAAGAGAGCCACTCCCTTGATGACACATTAATCCATGAATGAGTTAATCCATTCTTGAGGGCTCTCATGACCCAATCACCTCCCAGAGGTCCCATCTTCAAATATTAACAGCTGGGCACACTGATGCATGCCTGTCCATCCCAGCTGCTTGGGAGGTTAAAGCAGGAGGATCATGTGGTCAAAGTTAGCCTCATCAAACTTACTTTCAAAAGAAAGTAAAAGGCCTGAGGATGAAGCTCATATGAATTTGGGGATTTTTTTTCATATTTGATAGTGCATTTATTCTGACAATAAGCAAGGATTAATAATTTTCCACTTTTATGATTAGAAAATATCTCAAAACTCAGTAAATACAGAAATATAGTTCTGTTCTTCTGCCTGTTCATATAATCAGCCTCATTAAATAGTGTTTTCATTACAATCTAGTATGAAGAATTTTATTGTAAATTAATGACTGCACACTTTCACAACAGTAGCAACAACTGAACAATGGAAACACATCCACACAGTTTATTTGCTTTTTTAAAAAATGCAGTGTTCTTGGGGCTGGGGATATAGCTCAGTTGGTAGAGTGCTCACCTCGCAAGCACAAGGCCGTGGGTTCGATCCCCAGTACCCCAAAAAAAAAATGCAGTGTTCTTTTTCCGAAACTATAGACTTTGCAAATCATTTCAGTGTTTATACCTTTCAAGTTTGATATGAGAAGCTTCTCAGGGGAATGTACAGAAGCCTCTCATATGCAGATGGCCGATTATTCCAGTTATGAATCTAGACTATTTTCCTGGAAATAAAGAACAAAATAGATGATTTGCCTGTCCCTCAGTTTGTTTTTCTTAAGATAGTTTTTGGTTGTTTCTAAAAGTTCTTGTATTGGGAATAAATAGTCTTGGAGTAGACAAAGGTTGAATGCAAAATTTTTTAGACTTGCATAGAGTAGGGTGTCAGTTCTCATATATCCTATATTCCTCTGAAATAGAATTAAGAATACTTTTGTCAATATTTGAGTATTGCCACTGCCATTATAACTCCAAAATTTCACATAGAAGGTAAGAATATAAATTCAGTGAAATAAAACCCTTCACTAAAGAAAGTCCTGTTACTTGAGTAGAAGGATAAGACTTAAAAAAAATGTGTTTAGAGAAGATGTTAATGATGACTGTCATCTACCTGAAAACATAGGATTGGGCTTTGTCTCTGGAGTATTTCTATCAATGCGTTTTAAGACGTTGTCAGACACGTAAGTTATACATAAAAATATATTCTCATGGAATTTAGTTTCTTACACATAAATGTTAGGGGACACATTAAAACCATAGAATTTACCATATACTATTTGTTTAAAATGTGGTTTGGATAGAGCCTAATTCCTTTTTCTTAAGTAAGGATAACATGATTATTGAAACAAATCAAACAATGAATTGTTGAAACCTGATAGTAGAGATCCTTACAGAAACCTGCTCTAAGTCTGTGTTAAGAAATCCATGTAAGAGAAATCCATTTGTTTGCACCATGATCACAGTCAAGAGCTGCTATGCAGATAGAACCCCCCACCCACAAACACACACACACACAAACACGCACATGGACTAATCAGTGCCTCCATGCCACAAATTAGTGTTAATTTATATCAAAACTATTAAGTACAGAAAACATTAAGATTCTCAAGTAGTGATGAACAATATTATTTAAACATTTCTCAGAGTATCCTCAACATAAGCCTTTCTAGAAAACAGTTATCAATTTTGGGAGATTCTACTGGAATTGCCATCTTTAAATGAAAACAGAGTTGACTGTGTCAGCTGCAGATGCTGGCAAAAATCTTGATAGGCTTTTTCTGTACCAACTTTGCAATGTTAACAGCAGCATATGCAGTGAGAACTTCAGTGGGAGCTTAGATGTAGTTCAATCAGGATAGCATAGTTAATATTGCTATTCTTTCATGATATTCAGGGTTCACATAAAATAATTCCTCTTGTGTCTATAGGAAATTTGGATTCTGCCTATATAAATGGCATTGCTACTACGTAGTATTTTTTTTTATATGACAAGCTTGTTCTTTCAGAATTCAAATGAGCCTTCAAAGGGATATGCTTGAGTGTTTCAGACTTCTTTTCTTCCTTTTAGTCTCCTCAGTCCCTAGAAGCTTTCCAGATTCCTCTGAATCTTCAGAGTATTTAAGCTTGGTGGGAAGGAATTCTTTTTCCTCTTTTAAACCTTTCTGGTCTGATAGGATAGTATAAATGAGAAGATTCAGATTTCTCCTTTCTATTTTATTACCTTCTACTTTTCACAACCTCATCATGACCCGCACATATACTGCTGTTTAAGTACCGCGTGCTAACCGATTGCGCCACTGAGCATGCTTTTTTATCTTCTACTTTTCAGAAGAATAGCTGTAGGTACCACCTTTGGTTCTTTTGAAGGAGTGTAACGATAGGGAAAGAATGAAAATATTTCACTGTGATAGTCAGCTTCATGATTGGAAAAACATTCTCAGACTGAATAAGAAGCCCTTAAGTTACCCCTCAACTGTTTCTTAACCAGGAGTGTATCAGAATCTCCTGGAGAGTTTTTTGTTGTTGTTGTTTTGGGGTTATTTTGTTTTGTTTAGTACTGGGAATTGAACCCAAGGATGCTTTACCACTGAGCTATATTTCCAGTCCTTTTTAAATTTTATATTTTGAGACAGGGTCACACTAAAATGCCTAGGCTGAACTTAAGCTTTGCTTTCCTCAGCCACCCGAATTGTTGGGATTATAGATGTGCACCACCAGGCCCAGCTTCCTGAAGAGTTTTTAAAAGTGGTCCTGCCCAAGCTCTGGGAATGTGGGTTGGGCATACACACAGGATTGGCTGCACAACCCTGATCAAAAGCAGCTTCCTCTTAACCCACAGAGAATTTAGACCTTGCTACTGAGAGCGGATGTTAAAGCCATATCTGTACAGAGGACAGACTGGTCCACCAGAAGGAACTGGCTATGGCATAGTGCTGTTATCTATTTTCCTGGTCTCTAGGATCTTTGATCACAGAGCCTTCTTTTCCTGTCACTAAGCCCTGGTGTGTTGAGAGGTTTTTGCCTCACCTTTCTCTTTATTAATACAGCTCTCACTTTGAGAGAGAAAGGAATTAAGATTTCATTCATCACAAGCACATATTTCATTCCAAGGATGTAAATTATGTACTTTGCAAAGTTACCTTTGGTTTTGATTTTTGCTTCCTGGGAACCTTATCCAACCAGAAGCAAGAAAGGGTCATGCTTTTTTTTTTTTGTTCCAGTTGTGGTAAACTATATATGTCCTAGTTAGTTTTTTCACTGCTGTGACCAAAGACCTGACAAGAACAATTTTAGAGGAGAAAAAGTTTATTTGGCACTCACAGTTTCAGAGATCTCAATTCATAGACAACCTTCTCTATTCCTCAGGACTCAAGGCAGAAGATCATGGTGGGAGGGTGTGGTAGAGGAAAGCAGCTCAAGCCATCATATCAGGAAGCAGAGAGAGAGCTCTGCTTAACAAAGATAAAACATATACCCCAAAGGTACACCCCCAGGGACTCACCTCTTCCAGCCACACTTTATCTGCCCACAGCTACCACTCAGCTATTCCCTGTCAGGGGACCAGTTCACTGATTGGGTTAAAGTTCCTGTAACCCAATCACATTTCACCTCTGAACCTTCTTGTGTTGTCTTACTCATGACTTCTGGGGGACACATATTTAAACCATAACAATATTTAGCATAAAATTGGCCATTTTTAGCTAAGCATGGTGGCACATGTCTCTTTTAAAAACTGAGGCAAGAGAACCTCAACAACTTAGCAAGACCCTGTCTCAAAATTTAAAAAAGGGCTGTGGATGTAGCTCAGTGGTAAAGCACCCCTGGATTCAAACCCCAGTCCCCTCTCCCCAAAAAATCCCAAAATTTATCATTTTCACCATTTTGAAATATGCAGTTTTGTGGCAATAAGTAAATTGATACTGTTGTAAAGTTAATGTTTTAAACATCCACGTCTTCAGTGAATTTCCAAAACTCAGAGTCCTTCATATCCTTCTTAACTTTTTCTCTTTCCACTTTAATTATGAACATGTGAACTTTGTGTTACAGTGTTGAGATGAGAAGGTAATATTGCTTTGAGAATAAATGTTCGCTAGGTACCAAGTAATTGCTAAATGTTCAAGGTACAACATAAAACAAGCATCACCATTCTTGTCCTCTAGGAATCTAGTCTATTAGAGATGACAGAAAAGTAAATCATTTATAAGGGCTATAAAGAAGCAGATATAGGATCCTGTAGCAGCCCATAGAAGAGACCTAATGGAGGGGGTTTCCAGGAAGCCTCTCTGAAGAGGGTAACTGAGCCAGGTTTGACCAGTAGCTAGACAGAACAGGGATGATGAAAGCAAGGAGTGACTTCTTTGTGGTGTTTAGACTTTCTAATGGGGATTCCTCTATCTATCACAGTCATCTCAGCTTATTGTTTCATTTTATAGCTGGTATCAAATCTGAAGGAAGAAAATACTTTGTTGAAGCAGGAAAAAGAGACCCTTAATCACCTTATTGTGGAGCAAGCTAAGGAGATGACAGGTAAGGCTCAACATACTGTACACTAGCCAACCTCACACCAAAGGTCTTACAAGTTATAACATTATTTTTTCCACTTATAAGATTGCTTAGCACTTAAATATTTTTAAAAATTCAGGCTATCTTCAGTAAGTTTATAGTCAGAACCAACAGGAGCCCCTAATATTTTGGTTGTCTTAGTGGTGAATTTATAAGCCTGGTTTCTCTATGTATGTACCAGTGTGAACTCTTTCAGTCAGTGCTATATATGATTTTTTCAAAAGTTAATTTGTTCTGTGTATGTAATTTATCAGTTATGACTTATAGAATTGTTACTGATCTAGTAAAAGTTCTTGAGCTAGCATAGATAGAGATATGTATGTGTGTGTATTAGTTTATTTTTATTTAATTTTATTTTGTTTTAACAGTATAGGAATTGAACCCAGGGTCTCATGCCTACTAGGCATGCACTCCACCACTAAGCTACAAGCCCAGCCCCCAACCCCCTTTTGACTTATACACACTATAATTTATTTTTCCCATGTCTGGAGGCTGTAAAGTCTAAGATTAAAGCAACAACATATTCAGTGACCCATTTCCTGGTTTATATAATGGTGCCTTCTTTCTGTGTCTTCACCTAATGTTAGGGGAACACAGCCCTCTGATTTTATATATATTAAAAAAAAATATATATATATATAAGATATGTAAGATATATTATAATATATATTATATAAGATAAATTATAATATATAAGATATATTATAATATATAAGATATATTATAATATATATAAGATATATTATATATATAAGATTTATATATATATATATATATATATATATCTTAATTATAGCACTATAGTTATCCATAGTAGTTGGATATATTTTGACACAATCATACAGGCAAGTAATTTGATTTCAATCCCTGTTCCCCTTACTTGGTTTCCCATCCAGTTAACTGGGATTACAGGTGGGCACCACCATGCCTGGCTTATTTTTTTTTAATTGACATAATTTTATATATGTCTGGAATAAGAAACAATAATTTGATACAGGTATATAATGTATAAAGATCAAATCAGAGTAACCAGCATTTCAATCTACTCAAACATTTATAATTTCTATGTGGGGAGAACCTTCATATTCTTCTTTTCTGCTTTATTTAGTGTGTCATAAATTGCCATAGACCATAGTTACCCTACTACACTATAAATACCAGAACTAATTACTCTTCTTTGCTGTATTTGGTACCTATTATCTAACTTCTCTCTTCCCTCCTCCCTACTGTCCTTCCCAGTCTTTAGTAACCATTATTCCACTCTCCTTCTATCAGATCAGTTTTATTAGCTTTCAAAAATGAAGAGAGCATTCAAGATTTGTCTTTTTGAATCTTGCTTATTTCTTTATTTTTTGCTAAACCAATGAATATTATTCTCCTAAAATCAACTACTTTTTTCCACCAAAGTAGAAATAAAATACTCAAATTTTTTGAATAGGGAACTAATTAGATACGAACATTTATTCTGTTTGCTCTTTGTGGGATATATTACAATAATGATGATTTATAAAGAATCTACATTTATATTAAACATGGAATAAGAAGATATAGGCCTAAACAAAAATAATTAGTGGGAGAAAAAATGATGGGTTGGAATAAGACTATATCATATGAAAAATAATCTCTAGAATATTATAATTTTGATGAGTTATTCAAAAAAGACAAAATGCCTTAAGTTTTAACATTAAAGGTATGTTATTAGTAATGAGGAAATTAAAGAAAAAGTACCTTTGTATGAGGCAAATTAATGAGATCAGTGGTTAAACTATTGTTAGTATTCTATAAGAAGTAGAACCAATGATAGCTGTAGATATCCTAGAAGGGGATTCAATAAGTGGATTGGCTCACATGATTACAGAAGATGAGAAGTTCCACAGTAGACCCTCTGGAAGTTGGAGTACCAGGGATTCTGACAGGATGACTCTGAAGGCCTTGGGACCAGGGAAGCTGATAGTGTAACTAACTCTCAGTCTGAGTCAGAAAACCCTAAAGCCCGAGCTGCTTATGCAAGCTTCAGATCCAATAGCCAGAGACCCACAGTTCTGATGGGCAAGAGAAAAGTGGTATCTTGTCTCTGTAAGAAAGGGCAAGAGTTTGCCCTTCTTTCTTTTTCAGAACTGTCTAGCCCCCAGTGGGTTGAATGGTGCCTGCCCACGTTGAGACCAGATCTTTCCCACTCAGTCCACCAATTCACATCGATCTCCTCTGAAAACACCTTCCCAGATGCACCCAGAAGTAATGCTTTGCCAGCTATCTAAGTATCCCTTAATCCATCATAGGGATTAAGTTTTGGGTGTTGACTAGAACCTCAAGATGGAGGTGTTCTAAAAGCAAATCAGATTAAACATTAGAGAGAAAATGAGGAATGAGCCTAAAGGTTTCCATTAAGACTGATGAGCTCTGTGTTTTTCTCCACACTGGCCCTTCCCTCCCAATCAATGGATGTTGAGGAAAAAGAAGAAAACCTGTAATTAAAGACTATAACTAAGGCATAAGTTCAAGAAAATAAGCCAAAAAATAAAACCAGAAAGAAAAAGAGAAAACAGAGTCCCTAACATCATGTGAAAGAGGCTTCTAGGATGTAGATGGAATGCAATGGAAGGGCCCAAAATGATGAGAAGACTTTCAGGAAAACATGAAACTTTATTTTGAGATTAGAACTATAAGAATAAAGAAATAACAATAGATTCATCTAGGGAGCATTTAGCCTGAAGCAGCTTTTGCAAACCAGCAAGAATAAAAGGCAATTTACAGAATGTGGCAGAAAGCAGAAATTCCTTCATCCATTCATTTATAAATCATGAAAACCCTATCCTAGGAAGCACTATGGTAGGCACAAGGAAAGCAGTGTGACAAGACACTTTCAGCCCTTGCCTGATGGAGCTGATGTAGAAAGAAACGTTGAAGCAATAAAGTAGGCATGTTAAAACTGACCTACAAAATACAAGGATAACATGAGCATAGTAGTGGGATGCCTAATTTTATAAAAGTGACAGGTTGGTCATTTAGTTAAAATATATGGCCAAGATATGAGGCTTTTTAAATTTTGTTTTGTCTGCAGCAAGGGGCTATAATCTCAAATCTCTTAGAACACATCCTAGCCAAATGCAAACCACCAGCAACAGACAAAGGCAGAGTTTGGTGGGTAAATGGAAAAGTCAGGGTTCCCCAAGCAGCATATGGGAGATGACCAAGAAGTAAATGACGCAGATGGTTAGAAACACAGGAACAATATGACAGCAGGGGGAGTTTGGTGGAAAATTATAGGATAGAACCATAGGACTGAGTTGAACAGACAGACACTCTGTAATAGGAGAGCCAGATCCACTAAAAGTTGCCATTCCCTAGAGAAATAGGTCTAATTTTTTGAAATAATACATTAATTTGGACAAAATAATTTTACAAATACCCTAAAATGGAGTACCATTGGAATACAAAGTACGTATATTTTAGTTACTAGAGAATACCTAGTGGAAGTTTATCAAGAATGTGTTGTAACCAGTGAATAAACTAGTAGGGCTAAGTCTGTAGTAAATAGAAGAGCTCAGTAGATTATTGTTGTCATTATTTTAAAAATTATTTCATTTTTGGGTCATGCTTTTTCTTTCCCTACATTCCACTAGATACTCTTCAAAGATCATGGTGCTAAAAATAAGATCCTATACAGAGAAAACTGAAATCAGTGTACCTGTTACACTTTTAGATTCTATGGAGCTGTCTTTGGCATGCATATCCCTTTTTTCTTTCAGAAACTATGGAGAAGAAGCTCGTAGAAGAAACAAAACAACTGGAACTTGATCTTAATGATGAAAGGCTGAGATACCAGAACCTTCTGAATGAGTTCAGTCGCCTTGAAGAAAGATATGATGACCTCAAGGAAGAGATGACCCTCATGGTGGTGAGTCCAACACTTATGCTTTTCTTTGAGATGAAAAATTTTTAACATATACAAAAGTAAATAGAATAGTAGAATGAACCTCTATATACTCCACATACTCATCTCCCAGTTCCAAAATGGTCAACACATTTCTGCTTCCTCTTTTATCCTTTCCCAACCCCATTCAGTGCTTATATTATTTTAAAGTAAATCCCAGAAATCATACAACTTTATTAAGTACCTCAGTTAAGTCAAATACTCTAAAGATTAGACTAAAGAATACCAGAAAGTCAAAATAGCAGGATTTGTTTTAGAGATTGAATGGTTTAATGTAAAATTTGCATATAAAGCAAATATTTATATAATTATTCAATCTACTGGTTTTATTGTCATTTCCAAGATAGATCCCTGTTTGTAACAAATTACTTTATCTATTCCAAGGACTCTTCTGCATTTGCCAGTATATACTTTTTATATTTAGAAGAGTTCTGCACTCTCTGTACTACTTATCCTGCTATCAGGAAACAGACCTCTTTTTTTTTTTAATTGTACTGGGGATTGAACCCAGGGGTGCTTTTCCACTGAGCTATATCCCTAACCCTTTTTTATTTTATCTTATTATTATATTTTATTTTTGAGACAGTGTCTCACTAAGTTGCTTAGAAACTTGCTAAGTTGCTAAGGCTGGCCTCGAACTTGAGATCCTCCTGCCTCAGCCTCCTTACTGGGATTACAGGTGTGTGCCACTGTCCCCAGGCATCATCTGCTTTAAAATCAACCTAATGGTAACAATGACCAGAAATGCTTTAAAATATGCTATAGAAAGCAAAATAATTTGTCATGTGTGCAGTAGGGTATTTGCTTCAAATTTCATTTCCATCTGAATCTACTTGACAGAGTTCTTTAAAATGTGACATTTTAAAAAGTCAAAATAAAAGAGATTATATAATATAAAAGAGATGTTCTCATAACCTTGCAAATGAGAAGATCTAGACTAAAAGAGGCTTAAAAGCTAATATAAATCTCACATTGAACGTCTATTTCAAACTTCACTGATCTACCCTGATTTATATGTGCAAAGAGACATTAGCAGTAGGAGCAGGTCACCATAAGTCTGCATTTGGCCCCAGTGAAGGCATTCTTCTGTCAAATTCTGATTCTGAGCTTTTCTAGAGTTCTTTTTTCTCTCCTTCAGTGTTGATGTTCCCCAGAATTCCATTCTTTGGTGTATTTGTATTTATTTACTGGGTAACCATGCCAACACTTAAGGTTAACCCTGTTTCAGGTGTTAGAGCTAAGCTTTGTATTCTACTGGGCATTTCTGAGACTACTAATTTTTGGAATGTTAATAAGCAGTATTGGAAAAGAAATGATTCTGAGGTCAAATAATCAACAAAGTTAAACAGATTTTCTTTTCTACAGAATTTCTTAGATTCTTCAACAATGTATATCTTGTGAATCACAGAAAAAATGAGAGAAGTGTGTGCCATATATATAACCACTCTGAACATATTTTAGAGCTATCTTGAGGTTATGGGTCTGTGTAGTCAACAAAAGGTAGTCATCTCTCTAGAAAATACCCTCCAGTAATGGCCATCCTCCAGCAACTTAACACAGGTACTCTTTCCTGTCAGGCAAGTCTCTGCCTACTGTCCATTGTGTTCCCAGCAGTGCTCCAAGGGTAGCTTAAAGTCTTGATTTCTTATTTTTGACCTTTAGTTCTCTTCACTGAATGCCTGTGACTCACTCTCATTCCTTTTGGGTCACAAAATGGTCAGAGATAGGGAAAAGGAAAAAGCATTTGTAAGAAGATTAAAGTTCTTTTGCTTTCTACTCAGCTCTTCATTAGGTACCATTTCCTAGCTCCAGATATATAATCAAGATCTTGGAAATGTAGAGGCTATCTGCCAAGAACTGCAAAGAATAAAAATTTGACTTCAAAATTTAGGACAACTAAAATATTAATGGCAATATCAAATATTTTCATATTTATATAGAACTTTGCAGCTAACCAATGGGTCTTGGCTAATATTTCATTGTTCTGCACATGGAGTTCTCAGTGCTGCAGTCCAGAGCTCATGAAGCATTTTGTAGTAAATAGACTCCTCAGATGGATGGAGGGAAGAGAATTGATAGATTACCCAAAAGGTGTTCTGTAATCTATGTAATGTACACACCAAAAAACACTGGTGACTTAACTGTTCCTGATTGCCAGGACATAGAGTTGATGGCCTAGTATAAGAAGTGTTGTATATTTTTTTTCTCCAAAAACCTTCAGTTATTCAGGTATTATAGGGGCAGAGGCAATGTAGAAAAGACTGATCCAAGGCTGAAGAGTTTCAAGCTAACAACAAAAGTATAATGAGGCAAGGGAATCTAAAATTGTGAAGTAAAGACAAATTAATTCCAGAGTAGGGAGGAAATTATGTCAACAATCAGAATAAAACAGGGTCTGGGAAAAAAGGTATTATGGGAGAAATGACAGATAAATAGCAAAACAGGAGCAAGATGTGAATCTTGAAGGAACATGGTAAGTCAAGTGTATTGTCCTTGTAACTGAATGACAGATGAACAGGGGAACAGAATCCTTAAAACTTGGAGAACCTAAAGGTCACTACAGGGAAGTTGTTAAATTATTGAAGATTCTCAACAATTACAACAGCGGCAACTAACATTAATTGAATGCTTGTTATGTGCCAGACACTTGCTGAATTCTACTTGCTTACTCTTATTTCATCCTCACATAATAAATTCTACCAGACAGATGATAATATTAGCTCTTTCTTCCTAATGATGAAATGGAGGCCTCAAGAAGTTAGATAAGGACAGGTAAGTGGCAGAACTGGATTTCTTACTTAGTTCTCTCTTGTGTTTCATGCCCAGAACACTTAAGCATCGCGCTGAAACTAAAAGTTACATTTAATAACGTATAGCAGGACTGGAGATGTGACTCAGTGGTAGAGTACTTATTTAGCAAGTACACGGCCCTGGGTTCAATTCCTGGCACTGCAAAAACTATTAAGATTTTCACTGTTTAGTTGTAAATGCATGTGGAACAAATATAGATCTCTTATTTATTTGTTTATTTATTTAGCAACACTAGGGCTCAAACTCAAGGCCTCACACATGCTAGGTAAGTGCTCCACCACTGAGCTACATTCCCCAGCCTTTTTTAATAAGCTTGTTCAAAATCTTTTGAGTGTTTACATGGACCCACCTGTTTTTATTAATGACATAGCCCTTTGTTAAATAAATGCCATCCCATTCAACTGCGGAATTTGGCTAGAAACCTTAAATGAGCACTCTTAAGTTGAGCAAATAGGATCAAGTCTGCCTTTGACTTCATGTTTGGTGATTCTCTGTTTTAGCGTACACCTCTGCTTCTAGATAGTTTCAGAGTTTCTGGGGTTTTCTTTAGGTCTTCCCTGTACATTGGATCAAGCTGGGCTGGCCTAAGGCTGTTATTGCTTAAATTTTTTATTCCCCATGAGCTTTCTGAACAGTGGTTTCATAAGTATCACATAGCATAAAGTATCTCCTGGACTCCCTGAATTATTAACCCAGGAGTTTTCAGACGATTCTCAGAGCAGTTTTCTTAACCTTCCCCAGTGTGACTCAGCACTCAAAACTTTAAAAACCCAAAGGGTTTTCATTTGGGTGTTGGGTTTTACAACTGTTCTTGTCACAATATGCTTGTACTCCTTTCTTTGAGAAGAGGTGACCCTTTGTAAGGATTTGACCAAGATGACATGAAACAAATCTGGGCATCAATACAAGTCAGTGAGGGAAAATGGGAACCAAGAAAGATGAATGTTGTCTTAACTATGCCTAGTTTAATAATGTATTGATTTCACCTGGGTTATTTGTCTTACAGAATGTGCCTAAGCATGGACACAAGAGAACAGACTCCACCCATAGCAGCAATGAGTCTGAATATACTTTTAGTTCTGAAATTGCAGACACTGAAGATATTCCATCAAGAACAGAGGTATATTTTAAACATCAATTACTAAAAAGTGGGATGTGACCATGCTGTTGTTTAACATAGGGAACATTTCCTATGCATGACTTGCAGGTGCTGCTTAATTACCTGTGTACATACATACTGCATATGTTTTTGTCAATACACATATGAATTTTTAAATTTTATCTTATTTACTTTTTGGGCTAACTTGCTCAACCCACTGAGTTATATATACCCTCAGTCCCACATTTTAATTTTTAATGTAATTTTAATAGTGATAGTTTCTTTTCAGAATTCCCTTTTATACCTTAACATATTTCATGTATAAAAAATAATCTAGGCTATCAGGAATTTATTTGGGGCTGTGATAAGTTATAAATAAACTAAGCTCTTTGTCCTTGAGTATTCTAAATATGAGTACCAAAGAGTTTTAACAAAATTTTTGCCTGTTTCATGCTAGTTTTTAACCAATGTAATTTTCTTCCACAAAAATCCATGGAAAATAATTTACAAATATACTTTAATTGTGCTGTATTATATAGTATGAAACCAAAACGATGTGTTTTTTTAACTGTAAAATTACAATGACTTTAAGTTAGATTGTTCCCAACCAGTTCTCAGGTCTCCTTTTCAAATATGATATTAATTTTAGGCAGAGCTGTTCTATTTTTATCATACTTTTTTAAAATGGCCAAGTCAGAAATAGACTTGTTCTGGCAGAATAGCTAAAGAAGTTAAATGCTTTTTTCTTTTCTTGTCTTAGTTTTACTTAATTACTTAATTTACTTAATTTTGAAGAAAATGTCATGTAGTTGGATTGCCATACAACACACAAGACTTACAGTTTGTCCATTTTCACAGCTTGTAAGTGCCAGAGCCAGTATTCAACCTGAGGCTAGTCTCTCTGGAGTTCATGTCCTTTGCCATCATACTCTACTGCCTTCCATCCAGGCATTCTACACTAGAATTCTCCTATCCCTTTCCAGTCTGTTGCTAACATTTGTCAGGGTTCATGTATCCAAAAGTGTGAGCACTACATAGCAGGGTTGATGTTGTTCTAATTACCTTATTGCCTGGTGGCCTGATTTTAGTGCTTTCAAACATCAATTTATTATTGCTTATAATTCTGTGAGATTTGACTGGGTAGTTCTCTTCCATGTAGTCGTAGAGGAGTTCCTCATGTGGTTATATTCAGCTAAGTTGCTTAGGTTCTCTTCCTTGAGATTCTCTCTTTGCAGCAGGTGGGTGGATTCTAAGAGTTCAAGAGTGAAAGATGTCAAGTCCCATAAGAATGACCCAGTGTCAATTCTGCCACATGGTAGTTAAAGCAAATCATAAAGCCATTTCATATTCAGGGAGCAGAGAGTAGATTCTCTGTCTGTGTCTGTCTCTCTCTCTATAGGGTGGAGGCACTGGGCACCATCTCTCTCTTTTTAGGTTTTTGGTTTTGGTTTTTTTTTTTTTTTTTTTTTTTTTAAGAATTTCAGCTTTTTTTAAAAAACTTTATTTTATTTAGTTTTGTATGTGGTGATGATGATCAAACCCAGTGCCTCATGCAATGCTAGGCAAGCGCTCCACTCCTGAACCACAGTCCCAGTCCTGGGCACCATCTCTTGATGGGAGGAAAGGCATGTATGTTTGGAAGAATCATTGGTGGACTATGGCCATGGCCATCTCCCCCTGCCCCATTACTGGGGTTTGAACCCATGGTCGCTTCACCAAGCCACATTCCCAGGCTCACCGCCCCACTCCTTTTTTTTTTTTTTTTTTTTTGAGGCGAGTCTTTTTAAGTTGCTTAATGTTTTGCCAAGTTGCTGAAGCTGGCTTTGAACTTGTGATCCTACTGTCTCAGCTTCCCACTGACATTATAGGTGTGTGCCACCATGCCTGGCTGATGGCCATCTTTGAGAGTACCACAAAGTTAGACTTTGAAGATTTCAAAATTAGAATTTCTGAGCTTCTAGTGAATATGAAGACTTTAGGACTGCATATTTTTGGTCTCCTAAGAGTTTATAAACTGTCCACTTTAGTGTAGTATCACTTGAGTGGCTCCTGCATGGTAAGAGGAAGTCATGACAAAAGCAATATATTTGCTGGAAAGTATAATTGAGAGCAAGGAGGGCTTTTGTTAATGTTTTGATTGAGGATGTTATATTTTTAAACTCCAAACTCTTATGTACTTCATCTAACTTTTATTCATAATGTTTTTTGTCAGGGTCTCTACTCTTTTCAATTTTCTATAGATTCTTAAAGATGTTAGGGGGAGGGTAAACATTATGTTTCTAATTCTTGCCTATTTTCTGCCGTAATTTTCTCAAGTTGAGAGATTAAAGTAGGATTTAGTACAGTTTTTACCTTTGTTGAATAATGAAACATAATTGTATTCCACAAATTACAGACAGATCTAGGAGTGCTGTGTACTTTCCATCATGTGTACTAACCCACTAGCAGTAGGTCATATACCCAGAAGTCTTTCTGTAATAGGCAGGCTTTTCGTTGAGCAAATCATGTTTGTAAATAGTCCCTTGTGACTGAGTGCATACATCTGCAATGTGGCTGACTTTGGTAGGAATGCTGTCTTTCCCATGGAGAGACTACAGTAATTTGTCTCCCTTAGACTGAGTTGATAATCTTAGCCTCAGTCTCTCTGGGTTTCAGTTTCCCCATCTGTGAAGAGGGGATGCTATTACTATCTTCACTTACAGTGATGTTTTAATATTACAAGGATTAATTTTGGTAAAATGCTTGGAAATAGTGTCTGGTACATAGTAAATGCTCAATAAATAAGTGTTTTTGTTCTAATAACAGACTTCAGTGATCACCTTCCAATTCTGTGTGTGGTCAGGGTCAGAAAGGTTTATATCTATATAACTGGTAATAGAAAAAGATTGTTTATCACCAGGGAAGATGGGCAAGAAAGAGGCACCATGCAAGACTGTGAGTGGCTATTAATTTCTAATTATTCACAGCTTCCAGATCAGAGTTTCTTCTTCTTACAACTACCTCTATATTGATCAGATTTACAAATTGACCCTTAAAAACACAAGGAAAACATTGACTCCTGGTAATATTCCTAAGTTAAGAGGTTATTTTATTTTTTAATTAAAATAGGGAGGAATCCCTTAGACTTTTGGAACAGAATTCCAACCTCAGTTATGTAATAACTGCAAACTTTGATGTAAAAAAGGAATTTACATTTTTCTAGCTTTGCCCAACCTTGATTTTTTTGTCAGGAGGGCATCTCCAGTGCTATTTCTTCTGAAGAACTTGGTCTGCCATGTCAGCTCCACTTGCCTTACAGCCCTTCCCACATTTCCAGCATCTTCATGGACTGGGTTTACATTGTTCTGGAACCATTGCTCTTCCTACCTTTCCTCGTAACTGTGGATTAATTATCCCAGTTCTGCTTTTATTCTAGAGCTTCTTCATACCTTCAAACCAAGGAAGGGGCCACCATAACTTTCTCAACTTTTGTTAGGAGTAATTACAGAATAACTGTCAGGCCTGTTGTGATTTTGTAAATAACTTCTGTCTTCTGACTGTCCTCAGGTGAGAGACTGGTGTTACTTTTTAGTGATGTCAGTTTCAAAGCTTCACTCTCTTCATATGGCCTCAAGTGGCAAAATCCTTCATAAGGAAGGAAAGCAAAACAAAATCCCAGAAACTTCTCTATGCTCCATGACCTAATCTTCCTTCTTGCTCATGTATGTAGAGAAGATAAATCTCTTCAATTAGATGTGTCATTGGGGATAAGAATGAACACCATCCAGAGTGCTCTTAAATAATTATCAGTATTTATGCCTCAAGTAGTTTTGCATTTGGCAAATGTTATCTTTTATGTTCTGCCATCTCCTATTTTATTATTCCTATGTGTAGAATTTTGCTCTTATTTAGCAATCAAGTAATTCTATGAGGAGCTTTAACTGATATCTAAAGATGCAAATATACCATATCTCATTTTAATAAGATTTCTTTTTAAATACCCATTCAAGCTTAGAAGAACAATTTCCAACTAATGACATTTTAGGTATTATGAATGAATTATTATATTCATTACTAGAATTCTATTATAGTTTTTAAAAGTATTAAATAAAAATTTTGGGACAAATACATCATTAATAAATGAACAAACACTAAAAATACATAAGATGGAATGTTTAAATTATAAATAAGCTAAAATATAGGTGTTTGTAGGATATATAGAAATGAATATGTGGGTGGCGGGGAGGCACAAGGTGCTGGGAATTGAACCAAGGGCCTCCTACATGGTTGGCAAGTGCCCTAGCATTGAGCTACTCCCTCAGCCCTAGAAATAGATTTTTGTATGAATAAAATTGTATAGTAGTTTTGAGACAAGATGTTATCTCTGTTCTGCTAAAGTCAGGGCAGGCTTTCTGGTAAAGTTCCTAAACCTAAACTTCTTACTATTTTTTATTATAGAGTAAACAGTAAGAAACAGTCCCAGTATAATTGTTGTGGGCAAATGACCTTGATAGCCTATAATTTCACACTTCTTAGTTCAGTTTATTCTTCTTAGACCTTTTTAGAATTCATATGACATTACTCAAAATTTATTAAACACTAAAGGTAGCTAAAGGACATAAAATTCCTGGAAATATAAAACTTATTCAGCCTTATGAAAAGTCAAATTAAAACAACATTGAGATCTACTTTTGCTTTAATAACTAGCTAAAAAAAATTATTAAAAAATTTTTTTTTAATTTTTGTAAATAACTTCTTCTGTCTTCTGACTGTCCTCAGGTGAGAGACTGGTGTTACTTTTTAGTCATTTTTATTCTAGGCAAGATAGTGGTTGTTGATCGAAGTATAAATTGGCCTAATGTACTGAACTTAAAATTATTAGTATTTTGATATTAGTGTACCCGGGATATTTATTTTAGTAACATTTCAATAGCAAATAACCATTAGTAAGGTAATAGCTAAAAATAATGATATACCTGCCTATACAGTTAAATATACATTTGGAAAACAATTATAATACAATGGTAAGTTTAAAAATCAATACAAAATTATAATGAAAATATTATTCCAATTCTTTAAATCTACAATGCATAGAAAAGAAAGTAGGCAAATAAGGTGGTTTTTCTCTGAATATGGAATTATGTTGGCATTTTACTTGTAATTATTTTCTAAATATTCTATAAAAATTTGTTTTGCTTTTATATTAGAAGAGCAAAAAGTAAACATTCTTTTGTAAGTGAACAGTTGGAAAGACAAGATTTGCTAATCAGTTAAGAATTATATTTTGACAATTTATTTAAATAAGTAAGTTGTTCTCCCCACTCTCTCTCCCTTTGCCTATCTCTCATTTGTTCACTCACATGCATACATGCCCACATCCAAGATTCCTTATTCTCTACATTAAATCTAATATATAGTTATCTCTCTCCTTACCTCATTAGAACTTCAAACCTGAAGAAATCAAGTTAAAACAATTTTGACACTCAGAACTTCTATGACAATAGTTATTTAACATTTTCTTAGCTTTAATTAGTATAACTTTATTTTTTCTAGTAGTTCTTACTGTGATTCTGTTTTGGAACCAATTGATATACTTTTTAAATATTATTAGATTACCCTTCAGTTTATCAAGGCCTTTATGTGTTTTGGTCTGTGTGACTTCTGGCTTCTCTTGACTCTTGTGATTTCTGGGGTTTAGGAGCCAAGCGAAAAGAAGGTACCTCTGGACATGTCCTTGTTTCTCAAGCTTCAGAAGCGGGTCACTGAGCTAGAGCAGGAGAAGCAGGTGATGCAGGATGAGCTGGACCGCAAGGAGGAGCAGGTGCTACGCAGCAAAGCAAAGGTGAGCGGTGCCATCCTGCCCGAGAGCCAAGGGTGAGCCCGGAGCAGGGAGGCTGAGGCTTTACATCCTTTCCTTCAGTCTCTTAAATCAGAACTCAGCCCTGAAACACCTTAACCCAGCATGTTTGGTTAACTCTTCACTACTTTGTGTAGAACAAGTAAATAAGAGTTCCAATGTGACAATTAAAATATATTTAAGTTTTACTTAATTCTTCCCCAGGAAGAAGAAAGACCACAAATTAGAGGTGCAGAACTGGAATATGAGTCCCTCAAGGTAATGGTAAATTTCTGTTCAGGACTTTAAATACCATCTTTCGGCAAAAGACCTGCTCTCAGAACCTCTCTTTTTCTAAAACATCCTTAAGAGCTGGAGGCTGCACCAGAGGCACTAACCTAAGCCTTATTCAAGCACTATGTCTAGCTTGCTTCCTTTTATAAATTCTGTTTTGTATATACTAGACTTCAGTCTGAACAGGAACAGGGGAGGTAGCTTCCATTTGAGGCTACAATAGTAAAGAATATGGATTCTAATGTCACACCGCCCAGGTTTAGTTGTTCCATTTGCCATCATAAACATCTGATTGGATATGAGGGGACAGATCAAAGGCATGGGAGTAGCAGTCTGCTCTCCAGATACTCTCCTGCCTTATATAAACATGGGCAAACATTCTCTAGTATGAGTGAAGCCCAAATTCACAAAGTATTAGATTAGTGGTTCTCAAAATCTGGTCCCTAGACCAGCAGGATCAATATTACCTAGTAACTTGCTAAAAATGCAAAATTTTAGACCCCACACTACTACACTTGTCAAATCAGAATTTCTAGGGTTGGGGCCCAGCCATCTCTTTTTAACAAGGACTCTAGGTGATTCTGATCTCACTAAAGTTTAAGAAATACTGTACCTGAGCTCAAACATCAAAGTAAAGACTTTTATGTGTTTTCTTTTAGAGAAATGAGCAATGCAATTCTGATTACCAATTGGTGGGAAATTGGAGATAGGAGAGAGCATTCATTTTCATAGAAAGTTTTGCTATAACTTGGTAAAAGACCTGATATTGTGCTGAAAACCCAAAATTGTTTCTCTGAGAAGAAACGAAAGGATATTTTTTTTTTAATTTTTGTTGATGGATCTTTATTTTATTTATTTATTTATATATATGTGGTGCTGACCATCAAACCCAGGGCCTCACACATGCCAGGCAAGTGCTCTACCACTAAGCCACAACCCCAGCCCACAAAAGGATATTTGATCTTTGTACATACACCGGTGTTTCACTTACACTGTCATTGACCTTGTGTCATGTCCTAAATAAGGCACCATGGTGCTTTTCTAAGAGTAGACTTTTAAATCCCTGTCTACTTCAGTGTTTCCCAACTGGTATCTTGTGACACTGTGTTTTGTTGTCATTGTCACTCTGTTCTGGGTTCCCAGTACCATGATTTGAACAGCATGGAGAGGGCCAACTGGTAACTAGTAGTATGTGAAATGACTGAGAGGGTGAAGGATGTATGTCCATCTAGAAGGCTAAAGGAAGAGGCATTTAGCTTCTCCCCCAACTCAAAAGTTTCTTATTAGCCTCTTCACAAGTACCTCACACAGGAAAGAAGTCAGAATAATGTATTATTTAGTGTCATTGAAACACTAAAAGGACCTTTATCAGTGTAAATTAGATCATCTTTTTTTAAATAAAAGTTAAAAGCCCCTGGTGCAGTGGCATATTTCAGTAATCCCATTCAACAACTCAGGAGGCTGAGTCAGGAGGATCACAAGTTCAAGACCAGCCTCAGCAATTTGGTGAAACCCCCAGCAACTTAGTAAGACTCTGTCTAAAAATATAAAATGGCTGGGGATTTGGCTCAGTGGTTAAGTGCTCCTGGGTTCAATCCTCTACCAATAAATTTGTTTATTTATTTTTTAAACAGTTAAAAGCCTAAAATTTCAGTGATCTTTCTATTCTACTTTACAAAGGAAATAAAAACACTACTAAAGATTTCAGGGGTCCACCTATCTGAATCATTCACTGGAAATCTCCTGACCAGTTGGGTATTCAGATTTGCCCTTACACCTACCTACAAATAAAATCAGGATTTCTTAGGACCAGCTAAACCTGCCCATTGGGACTTTAACAATCTCTCAAGACCTGTAAATACTCCCTGAGCCAGTCTGGAATAAATATGACTGGAATTTGGGTTGGTGTTGCAAACTGCCATTAATCTTACTCAATTCCACTTGCTGACAGACTTCCTTATTTGCAGAGTTCCCAATAGAGCATGGGAAGCCATTCACTAGGGGAGTTCTCATGCCCCTTTTCCAGCAGAGTTCCTCTATGATCTTGGGGGAAGGTGAGCATTTCAATGTAAGGCTGTGGATGACAGCAATGAACTGTCCTTTATCTCTTCATTCAGCGTCAAGAACTAGAGTCAGAAAACAAAAAACTGAAAAATGAGCTAAATGAGTTACGAAAAGCTCTCAGTGAGAAAAGTGCCCCAGAGGTGACTGCTCCAGGTGCACCTGCCTACCGTGTCCTCATGGAGCAGCTGACCTCTGTGAGTGAGGAACTCGATGTCCGCAAGGAGGAAGTTCTTATCTTGAGATCTCAACTGGTGAGCCAGAAAGAGGCCATCCAACCCAAGGTAAGCACAAGACATGGCTAAGGTAGTGTTTGGGGACTGTTCTCCATTTCTTCTTATCCTTCCTTCCAATTTATAGTGAAGCAAACACTTAAGAGTATTTTTAATCTGAGGGATTGATTTTTGTAAACATTACAGTATTATTTTAAAACTGTTGCAAATGCCAATTATAATTTGGAAAAAAAAAAAAAAAACTCCAATTACAAAAAACAAGTAAAATCCCAAGTGATTAGATTATCAGAATTTTACCTCTTATTCATGAGCCAAGGTCTTTTAAAATGAATCTTTTGCCATGAGCAGTGGCGCACACCTCCCAGCAACTTGGAAAGGCAGCAGAAATCCAGGTTTGAGGCCAGCCTCAGCCATTTAGCAAAGCCCTAAGAAACTTAGTGAGACCCTGAGTCAAAATGAAAAATAAAAAATAAAAAGGGGTGGGGATGTAGCTCAGTGGTAAAGCATCCCTGGATTAAATCCCTAGTACCTAAGTAAGTAAATAAATCTTTTTATGGTAATCTGGTCCCAATAAATTTTGATCTAAAATAAAATTCTATTCAATACAAAAATCTATAAATTGTCCAACTGTGGGGAGGCAAATACAAGTTTAAAGTTACTTGTCGAAAATAGCCTATTTAATTGGAAAGGTAACATGTAAGAAGGTTATAAATTAGATCAGTCAGTAGAAGTTACCTGGAGATGATTCTGCTCACTTCAGTGGTTCTGTTTAATAACGGGAACTATTCCAGCTGGGAGGGCATTGTTCAGGGATTCAACAGAAAGCATTCCCACACTGAGGATATAGATGGTCCTGGGAAGTTCTTCCTTGCCCTCAGGTAATTTGAGGCCCAGCACAGTCATACTGATAAGAAATAGGCCTTTTTATCTTCTGCCATCAGAGGGAATATGAGTAGTTTTATCAAAATCTGGCTTGTTTCCCTGCTCATGTGTGTGCAAAAGAATGTTACCAGGAATTGAGTCAATGAAGTATCCCAGCTATATAATATGTCATATAAAAAATGCTCACTGTATAAGATGATTTTACACCTAAAAAATATGTCAGCAGATCTGTTAGAAATGATATTTTTGCATGTGATTTAGATCCTTTACCTGGTACACAGTATGTTTGAATTTAACAAAGGCAACTCACACTTTGGGATCAGCACTGCTCCAGAAAATTTCACATTCTAAAAATGAAGTATTTAACTAAATATCTGGTTTTAAAATCCAGTAACAAGTGGAGTTATACAAAGAAATGGACTTTCTCAGGGCTGGAAATGCAGCTGAGTGTTAGAGTGCACGCCTAACACTGTGTGAGGACCCGAGTTTACTCCCAGGTGCAGCAAAAAAGAAAAGCAAGAGAAATGAACTTCCCTATTTTAAAACAAATCACAAACCCCTTAAGTCTAAAATAAGGGTAGCTCCAGAAGAGGACTCTGCATTTTGACTGGGCCGTATTTCCCCAGGACCTCTCAGTTGGTTCCCTCAGCTACCACCAGTGTGGGGCCTGGAACAACAAGGCTCTGCAGCCTAGGTGAGGCAGAGTCAAAAATCAAAATTCTTTCCTATGGTCCCCTTGTGACAGACTGGTAGTTGCTCTTCTGTTTATTTTATTTACAAATAATAATTGTATATATTTCTGGTGTACAATGTAATATTCTCATGAGAAACTTTAGTAAAAATTAAGAGAAAAAAAAGTAATGAAGCAAGGGGCATAAAAGCAATCTAGTTAACAGAGCATATAGTTCTGGTATCATCTACTCACTTACCCAACTCTCACATCCCATGTCACAGCTGCTTTCCTGGCTCCAATGGGCTGGCTGGCCCTATCTAAACAAGGTCCCTGCTTACCTAACTCCCAGCCTACGCATGGCTTCAGTCTTCCTCTCCTAGGAAGAAGGCCCCTGACACTAATTGAGACCTTCCAAACACTGCATGGCTATTTGTCCCACTCATTTCACAAGTCCTTTGCAGGGCAGTGGTGAGCAACACCCAGTGAGCTAGGGGATGATCCAGACCAGCCAGATCTGGTTCATCTGCTCCACCTCCAGAATATTCTGGGAGAGTTCACTAGGGCAAATGTTCTCCTAGTTGGGCATCACTATAACTCTCATATACCTATGGAAAAGATTTTACCCATATGCATTAACAGGAGGAATATTCTCTCACATACTCAAAAATATTTTACACAACCAGAAAAAACAAAGCTACTCAAGAAGGAATTTTAAGTATTTAGTCCTTAGAAATAAGAGATGCTATCATATAAATACATATCAATGTCTACCTCATGCCAATTTCATGAAAAGTAATTTATTTACATAAGTTAGTTTTAGGGAGAAACAACTCATGGTTGTTTTTAGGTTCGCTTTTATTTATTATTATGTGGATTCATTGATGGAATTTATTAATGAAACTAAGGATTTACTGTTTTCTTCATTTATTTTTTGTGCTTGCTAACTTGCGATTTTTCAGGATGACAAGGTAATTATAACTTTTTTTTTTTTAATTTTTAGTAAATAATGCTGTTTAATTATAACTTTAATTTACAGGTATTCTCCAGTATATGCAGTTGATGCTTTCTGACCACTAAAATTATTTCAATATTTATTATTGCATTTCCTATTTGACTCCTACCTATTTAAAGTTAATCCAGTCTGGATCAGAAACTCATAACTCATTTCAGCTCTGTAACTCACTGTGGTAGTTATGGTAGGCCATACACATGCTGGAAAGAGAATCCCTTAAGTTGGAGTACACTCAGATGTGCAGGCTCTCCTGAGCTCTCATTTCTACTAGTCATGGGTTGTCAGCCAAGCAAGGGTGAGGAGGAATCTGAGGCACTTGAGCATGTGTTCTTTACTTCCATTTCCATCCCCCTGAGTACAGGGTTCATATTGAGAAAATAAAAAAGTGACTCCTGATGAAGTTGTGAAGTCAAATTTCTCTAATACATCTTAATTTTCAGTTACTGAGTGAAAGATATTGCTGGGATTTTCATATATAGTGCTACCCTTTCAGAACTTCTGGTTGTGGCTTTGGGAAACAAACTCTGATGAGTCAGAAACTTCCTCATGCTCGTGGTCCAAATCTGATCCCAGCCCTCAGCTGCCACTTCTTAGCTAAGGTAGATTGATTGATTACTTATTCCCTAGCACAGCTGCTCACTAAGATGTCTCTCTCTCCCTTGAACTAACTAATTATATTAAGTTATCTAATTAACTAAAAGTTCAAAACCATTTCATATAAGTCCTTGGACACTAGAGCACACATACATTATTATTTGATGTAGAAACTTGGTTCTTTGGAAGTCTTCATTTATGGGTCTTAAAATCTAAGAATGACCCTTTCTGGATAGAAAGACTTTTTTTTTTTCCTTTCAGAGAAAAAGAAAAAAAAATTCCCCAAAATGTGTACTAAAATATTCATAAACCATCAATAATGTCCTATATTGCATTTATGGGAAATATTTTTTAATTCAGTAAAATATAAGTTCTTTATTAATAGTTTTTGTCTGATTATATTTGATCATCTTAAAGAATGCATTTATAAACTCAAAAGAACAGCATTAGGGAAAGAGTGGAATATTGTTATTTTTTTCAGGGATGTTTCTTATACACACTGAAATTAAAAAACAAGCATTTGTAAACCTCTCATTGGCATTAAAGTCATCTTGGAACTGTTCTCTAAGGTCATGGTATTTGAAGTATATTCTATTAAATCCAGCTCATTGTGAGACCTGACTTAAACTGCAAAGGTTGACTAAAGATCAGATATATACCATTTAGACAGAGTGGGCCATTGGGTTCCAAAATATAGCAATCTTTAGAGACTATAGAGTGGTGATTCTTCTTTTCTGTTTCTTCCCTGCTCAAAAGACATAAAAAGCTTCTGAATGGAAGCATTGAAACTGTATTAGTTGTCAGATTAGCCCAAAAGGGAAAAAGAATAAAATAAGAATCTTGGCAAAAAGTCTTATTTACATAAAATCATTAGTAATTCTAACCCATCAGATGTTTATTTCAAAGACTTATTTACCAAACTATCTGGTACCAGAGGAAAATAAAATTAAATAACAGAAGATGGTACATACTTAAAAGGAGATAAATCCTTCATATATATATATATATATATATATATATATATATATATATATATATATATATGTCGGGGGAAACTTTTAATTTTGCTAAACATATCATATGAACACTACTTTCTTTGACCTGAGTTTTAAATGAAAAAAATAAGTTTTGTGTCAAACTTTCAGTTTTTTATTGGGTGTTTGTTTCATTCTAACTGGTCAGAAAGTAGTAGAAAGAATGGCTCTTTTGTGCCATTAAAATATTGCCTGGTTGTTTTGTCTAATACTGTTAATATACTATATATGTATATGTATATATAATTTTTACATAATGTAAAACACACATAGCCCATCAGTGGGGGTATTCACAGGGCAGTGGTACACAAGAATCTCACTGCCTGTGTAATAGAGTGTTAAGTATTCTTAGAAGAGGGACTCATGGTGCTAAACTCTTCTCTATGATTACAGGGCCTGGGGCTGATGCTCAAATGGGACTTAGGTGTGGTGAAGCATTTAACATCCCCCACTCAGCTCAGTTGGAGGAAATAAGTATGTTATATGTGATCCAAAACTTTAGAGTTAAGTCTTAATGTGGAAATGTGTCATTTCCCTCTGCAGAATACAATGACAGATTCCACAATACTTTTGGAAGATGTACAAAAAATGAAAGATAAAGGAGAAATAGCACAAGCGTACATTGGTTTGAAAGAAACAAATAGGTAAGCCAATGTTTCTTTTGTTGTTTTTGGTTTACCTGTGTTGGTCTTAAGTCTTGTGTTGGACTTAAGCTAGACTCTTGTAAGTAAGTTAGCATGTTTATTCATCTCGTCATATGCAAAAGAATCCAATGTGTCTAATGCGATGAAAATCCTGTTTATAAAATTAGGTAGTATTATTGATGGGAGGTGTCAGTGAAAATTTTATTTTTATTAAGGGAATATAGGGTCTTAACCCTGAGGAGCTGTCTTGAGAAGAAAACTAGTTGTTCAGTTTGGACTGTCTTGTATAGTCCCTTTCATATAGTGGTTTAGTTATTCAGGATGGTTATTTTAAGGTTTTGTAGGGGCAACTGAAGCTTTCAGTAATTGGAACTTAGTATGAAGAAAAGTGATAAGGTATCTAGAATTACATCAGAGTTGGCCAGATAACTCTAAAAGGGTGCTATGACTTCTAGGATGGGAGAATGAAGGCTCACAGCTAGAATTCTCAGCCTAACTGCCACCACACTTCTCAACAAAGCCATACTGTTATGGAAATCTGAACATTAATGTCTATGTGTTAGGTCCTTTGGAGAGAAAAACGACCAGTGATAATCACAGAGAAAGACAATTCTGGAGTTATGTATTACCAGTGTTTAGTCTAGGTCTCTTGATACATGGAATTAGGATTGATATACATAAGTACTTCACAAACCAAAGATACTGGCCATAAAAAAGTATGATACTTCTTATCTACTTTTATGGGCAAGGGTAGAAAATGTTTATAAAAGTATTTGATTAAACTGAAATTTTAATTTATGACTGTAAATGATAAATATCTTTGTATCTAAGATAATATTTTTATACAAAGAGCTATATTACACTGTTCATGCATCCCCCCAGCTTTTCATTCACCAGGTATGTATTGTGTACCTACTTCATGCCAGACCCTGTGCCACATACTAAGAATACAGCAGTAAGGAAAATAAGTTCAGTCCCTGCTTTCTCAGAGATTATTGGCTGCTGGTGAGACAACCAAGAGGGTTTGAATTTTATTCTAAAGATGGTGGAAGCCATTGAAATGTTTAAGTGGGAGAGTGATGTGATGAGATTTGAATTTTAGAGAGCTAGACCTGGCTAATATATTGAGAGTAGACTGCAGTGAAACAAGATTGAAAACATGAAGACAGGTTAAGAGGTTTTTACCTTAATCCAGTCAGTTGGGATTGAGAGAAATAGGATATTTTGAAAGATACATAAGAAGATGAGGTCAGTTTGACCTTTTTGTATATTGAATATGTGGTGAAGAATGGGGAAACCTGAGGTATATGCTATAGACACTTGGTTAATATGAGACTGAAGTGTGGGGAAGTACAGGGGATGGTGATCAGTCGATTTACACATATTGAACTTAAGGATCCAGGAAGATAACCAAAAAGAGAAATGCATCAGACACTTACATATATAGATCTGTATCCAGGAGAGATATTTGGGCTGAGATATAAATTTTGAAGTCATCAAATTATAATAATACAATTGAAACCTGGTAAACAGATGAACTCTGTAGGAAGAGATGGTAGATGGGAAATAGAATTCCTTCAAATTTGTATTGTGAAAATACTACAAGAGTATAGCAAGAGTAAGAACCTATACTCTGGAGTCACAGTGCTGGGATCCACTACTTACCAGCTGCGTGACCTCAACAGGTATCTTACTTCCAAGCCTCCAAGTCTTCCTCTACAATGTGGCACATGGTATATATTAGGTAACTGGGAAAACTAAATGAAATAGTGACAGGATGTATAGCAGCGTATGGTACTTAGCGAACACACAAACAATATGTTTATATCTGAGGTAGGAAAAATCTGTTATCAACTTTGTCATTCTTATCTTTTAACTATACTACTTCTAATAGAAACTGGTACATCTCTAACATTAAGGAAGTTTCTCCAGATCTTAAAATTATTTTTTGACAAAAATTACTTGAAATCATGTCATAAAAACTGAATCCATTAGACATGTTTCTATATATGTTGCTCCCATAAAAATGTTTAAAACAGATTTTTAAATGGGAAATCAGATTTCATTAAGCTATAACAAGTTCCTACCCCAAAGATTTAAAACTTTATTTTGAGATATATTGTGAAGATTGCCACATGGAGACAATAGCTGGAGTTTTCATTCCATATGTGTGCCATGGTTAGCCTCCAATCTAATGCCTGATATATAAAATCACTCAGCTGAATAAAATGTTAAAAACAATCTCTTTCTCACTTTTTAGTTTATTTCTTATTTTTCAGTAAAAGTAATTCTTGGTCTTTGGTTATTTTGCTATAATTTCTATTCATGTATATATGATGTTACATGTTACCCATTAAAAAAAATTAACCAAAACCAATTTTTGTGGTAATGTCTTAATGTTATCTGTAATTAATAAAAATAATCTTATTCACTTAATAAAATATTGAAATACCATGTACTACTCTTGACCATCATCATCTCATTACCATCCTGTATTCCTTTGTGTTTTGCATTGTTGTTTCATTTGCATGGAAGATCATCTGCTATGGATTACCATGAGTTGAATGAGGATGGAGAGCTGTGGCTGGTTTATGAAGGGTTAAAACAAGCCAACAGGTTATATTTGTCTCCTCAAAATGGAATGTTATTAATTTGTTGTTTTTCTTACTAACAGTGACCTCGTGACTATAACTCTGTGTTTCTCATGCATTAATTGTCTTCCTGGGTAAATCAGTTTCAGTAAAACTTAGAACATTCAGCTTAGACACCTTCTAAAAAACCTTCTTTTCTAAGAGATACTATTGAAGCTAAAATTGATTGATAATGAGTATAAGAATTACTTCCCATAAGTGAATGATACTTTCTAGAATATGAATATCTAAACGTTGTGAATCAATCTCTCTAGGAGTTGAGAAGAAAATAAAATCTTTCAAGTAGAGAACAATTATTGGGGGTAGGAACTAATATGTATTACTTAAGTAGCAACTTCTTGTTTCAAAGATCAATCTACATGATATATGTACCTGTGTGAACATGGCTGCTTTCTTGTATATTATTATACTGCCTAAAATAATATCAAGTTCAGATGCATGAGACAACAAATCAGGAGGGTTTCCTGCATTACTTCAATTTGGAATAACTACCCAAAGTCAACACATCAAATATGTTTAGGGGAAAGAAAAGAAAATTGAAATAGCAACATCTTTTTAATGCAGATAATCATCTGCTCTAGTGACATGCATATCTTAAAAATCTCATATAAGAATTCCATTTTAGAATTAAATTTTTTAAAGACTTAAAATACTGTTTGTTCAGGGGGGGCTTCTGCTTGTTCTGCTTTGTTTGTTCTAACCATAAACCACTGTCATTAACTTTGAAGTATGATTGGTTTATAACAGTTTGCTTGCGGTGGTGTCAGTAAGCTTTACCCAGCAGTTGGCAAACCAAGGCAGTTAGAATAACAGAATGTCTTCTTTTCTTTCTTCACATCAGTTAATTCTTTTGTGGGCAGGGGTAACTGGGGATTTAATCCAGGGGTGCTTTACCCCTAAGCTACCTCACCAGCCCCCCTTTTTTGAGACAAGTTGTCCCTAAATTGCTGGGGCTAGCCTCAAACTTGTGATCCTCTTGTCTCAGCCTCCTGAGTCACTGGGATTACAGAAGTGTACCACTGTGCCCAGCGCACCTATTTTGTTTTTGTGGGGTTTTTTTTGTTGTTGATTGTTTTTGTTTGTTTTTGTTTTGTTTTGCTTTTGCATCAGTTCTTAACCATCACTTTGTTTTGTGTTTGAAAAAGGAGTGTAAAAGCAGGGAAGCACAGTGAAGGGAGGATGCTCTTACTCTCTTGTGTCCTCATTGCCAGTGCCCTCATCTACTTTGTGGTCACAGCTGGTTACATGTTTGCTCAAAGAAGCAGTAACCACTTGTTGGTCCTGTTAATACTTGTATTCTAAAACCATGTCATGTTTGGATTCCGTTACTGTTACATAAGTTTTTGGGGAGAAGATGATGAATTTAAAATATATGCATATATGTATACATGAAATTACAGAACTTTTGGTCTGAATTTAAGTAAATCTGCATATATTTCAGAGTAAAGCCCCAGCATTTCTGTCCTTTAGTGATAAGAGTAAAATATAAAAATGGAACCCTGGTCCTGCCCTCTGACTAGCCTTAGTAACTATAATCCTTAAAGGCATATTTAATTAGATTGGGAATTTGTAAGCTTGCCCTTTATAATGCAGAGTTATTTTATAGCAGTGAAACTGTTTTTTCCACCTTGAATTCTAACTTATAAATACAGAAAGCCAAATTAAACCTAGGTCTTTAAATTTTTTTTTTTAAGTCATCATTTCCTGCGAAGTTTTTAAAAGATTCCTCTGTCTCTTAGTACCTCTAAGAATTTCATACAATTCAGAAAGACACAGATGTGAGAGTGTTCGCTTCCTTTTCTGGTTCTTCTTTGAGTTTTTTTTACTTTAATCAAGTTAGAAGATTCAGGTCTGCTAGAGAGTATCTGCTTTTTCTACTCTTCTAAGTGAGTGTGAAGCCTCACCCCACACCCCTTAGGCAGGAACTCAGAGTGTCATCTCTCCTTCCTACTTGTGTGGCCTCTCTGCAGGCTCCTGGAATCCCAGCTGCAATCACAGAAGAGGAGCCATGAGAATGAAGCGGAGGCCCTCCGAGGGGAGATCCAGAGCCTGAAGGAGGAGAACAACCGGCAGCAGCAATTGCTAGCTCAGAACCTACAGCTGCCCCCAGAGGCCCGCATTGAGGCCAGCCTGCAGCACGAGATCACCCGGCTGACCAATGAAAACTTGGTAAGAAGTTCCCCCTGCCCCCTCTCCTCAGCAGGCAGTGCCTGGCACTGCTGGATGTCCTTTTCTTTTTAGTCAAACACAGCTTTTCCTTGCTGGGAAAAACTCCCCGCCCCATACTCCCTTACTCTAATAGAAACAGTAAAGAAAACATGAATACATTGGTAGAAATGAACAACCTCACGGGTTGTTCTCACAGAAAGCTCCAGGTGTCCAAGTGTTCTCAGATGTCATTTGGAGGATCAAGAAGAGAGCCACCCAGCTACATGCTGGGCTTTTGATAGAGTCTCAGGCAACCTGCTTCATCTACTTCAGCTAAGGATTCTCTGCCTTCTCAGGAGGTTTGGTATGTGATTGCCATGACAAAGACTGGGACAACTTTGTTTAACATTTGGTGCCCAAGCAGCCACCATGGCCGTCCCAGCCTCTGTCTCAGCAGACAAGAGTGGGTTAGAATTGAGTTCAGGGAAGGCCGTTAGCAGAACCAAGAAGGAGCTTTTGGTTAATGCTGGACAGAGCTTATTGACAAGGAGAGGGGCTCAGTATTCAGGTTTAGACTTATTCTTTTAAGAAGAACTTGTACAACAAATGAAGAATTTTTTTCCCTTGTCAGATTTTGAAAACTGGCATGGAGTCCAAGTTTTTTCTTTTCCTTTTTCCTTTCTCCTCGTTTTTTTTTTTTTTTTTTAAACCAAAAAATATTTTCTAGGTTATTTCTTTCTGTTACATAATGACCTTTATTACAGATTTACAATTTTAAAAATCTCACAAATATAAATATTAAAAATCATTGAAAGATTATAGTTCCATACTTCTATATAAAATCTGTATTGTAGTGTTAGCCTGATTTTGAGAAAAGTAAAGACTGCTGAAATTTTTTTTTTTTTTTTGGGTGCTGGGGATCAAACCCAGGGCCTTGTGCTTGCAAGGCAAGCACTCTACCAACTGAGCTATCTCCCCAGCCCTTTGAATTTTTTCTTTTTCACATTAAGATTTTTTTAATGACCTATAACAAAATACTTCGAATTTTCTCTGAAAATTAGCAATCTGAATCATTTGTCCATTATTCCATTAGTGGCATTCTACATTACAAATAATTTTCTAGTGTCATTTACCCACCCATCTTTTAGGTGGATTAGAAGCAACAGCTGAAGGTATTCTTTTTGCAGTCTGTTTTTCTGTGTGAGGCTCCATAGTGGGAATAGGGGAAGGAGGAGGGTGAAGGTGGTATTTCTACTCTTTCAAAGTGGCTGAAATCTTGCCAATTTGTGGGAGAAACTTCTGACTCATTAAATATTTTTGAAATGTCATTTTATTATCCTCAAGTATATTGCTGCTTAAATTAAACTCACAATGCTTTGATGACTAAGAATTGATAATATGCTAAATAACATTGATTGATAAGCATACAAATTTGTGCTTATAAATGATTGTCTTAAAATACTAGGTGAATCTGAAATAAAGGTGCTTTTGGATGGCAGATTCCCGAAGTTTGTTCACTAAGTTGATCAAGTATTTCCTTTGCAACCTGTCTGCAGTATTAATTTTTCCTAGCAATTTTTCATAGCTGACATAAAAATAAAATGAGCCCCTACTTTCTAAGCTGGAAGAGTCTGGTTAATGAGTTTGAGTTCAGGAAATACCCTTTTAAGTCATCTGCTTCTCTTGCCATTATACTGACTACTAATTCAGGAGAATAGATTCTAACTTAAGTACATGAAATCATGTACTTTTACAAACTCATTATGGTTTCTCAATCTTCATTGTGCATTTCTTCAGGAAGCAATTGAGCAGAAAATTCAAGCAGCAGTGGACCTAGACTTAGTGTTCTTGGAAATTCTACGTTGCATGACATCCACTAGCCATCTACTGCCCCAACACAAACACAAGAATGGTTTCTCTCCTTTTCTAGTGAGGAGACCTCCCCCAGGATGCCTTTTAGGGAAGAGAGGCCCATGGCTTCTCACCATTCAGTGCCAATATTCTCACTTTAATTTTGTTTGCCTTCCCTACCCTTGCTGCTGCCAGCAGCAAAGAAGGTGTGACAAACTTTGAGGGCGGCTAGGCATAAAAAGGCAGGAGGACTGAAGACTGAAGTGACAGCCTTGTCTGGGCAAAGTGGACAACCATTCTGTTTACCAGCTGAATGACGGTATCCTGGTCATCACCAATTTCTTTTGATTATGCAAAAAATATCTGTAAATATATAGTTAAAATAATCTACAAAAGTAATATATGGCAATGACAAATTATTTGTGTTTTAAAATACTTTTAAATTGATTTTGCTGAGCAGTAGTGTTCCCTCAAAGACAGTAGAAAAACAATATCCATTATGCCTGTTTTTTCAGTATTTTGAGGAATTATATGCAGATGACCCTAAGAAGTATCAATCATATCGGATTTCACTTTACAACGGATGATTGTATGTAAAACCACAGTGTTTTTCTCTTCTTCCTCGCTACTTCTAGCGCTCTATCACTGAAGAGCACACTACTGCCTGCCCTTCCCCAGAAGTCTTTTCGAAAACTTTCACAAAACCTCTTTCTGCCCACAGCTGTCTTTTAGCCAGTGGTGTCACCTCTGTCACTGTCCTGCGTCCATTGTCACATGTGGTTTGTTATTAACACTAGGCTTACAGTGTGATGGAAGCAATGCAATTTGAAAAATCACAAAATCCAAGAAGCACTTAACAGTTTGAAGTGTTAGCAACTGTTCCCTTAAAACCATTGTTCTAGTCTGGTGCTGGGCACGACCGACCATAATCCCAGCAACTCAGTAAGCTGAGGCAGGAGAATCACAAATTCAAGACCAGCCTCAGCAGCTTCGCAAGGCCCTATCTCAAAAAATCAAAAAGGACTTGGAATGTAGCTCAGTAGTAAAGCACCCTGGGTTCAATCCCCAGTACCAAAACAAAAAAACCCCCAAATCATTGGTTTAACATCTAAGTCCACCTCCATCTCAACTGGAGAATGAATGATATTTGAATTTGTAAACACTTTTCTTCTCTGTAACCTGAGTGATGCCCACAAACATCCCTGACTCATTTCCCCTTCTAAACTCTGAGTCTGCTATTGTCCACTTTAATTATCGAGTTTTTAATTGTGTCTGTCATTTTAGAGAATTCTCTTTTACAGAAACAATAATCATATACTTTAATACCTCTTACTACAAGCACACTGTTTTTCCCTCTTTTTACATTAGGCATTCATAATTATTCCTTTTCTAAAATATATCACCTGCAAGATTTCATGGGTGTCTCATGCCACTTGTCACTTTGGCCCGAAGTCAGTAAACTGCTCTTTATCCCATTCTCTATGATTATTTCTCAACTAACCTTTTAATTCTCAAAACTTTTAACTTTCAGAGCTATTTTGACAGCTCCAAAGAATGGGTCTCTCATAGAGAGAGTGCTTCACATACAAAAGGTATTAGTTCCTTCCTGATAAGTTCAACAGTCCTTAAATGTTCCCACAAAACTTTTTGTGAACTCATAAAAATTCATGCTTTCCTAGTCTCCCATTAAAATAAGCCATTTCACTGTAATAACAACATATTTACAAGGTTTAATTGTTTTATACACAGGGAGTCTACTGAAAAAAAACTCCACAGGACCCTTGCAATCCATCACGCTGTAAAGGTTTTACTGCATTGTGTATTTTAACATTTGGCTTTATTATAGCTACATTTCCTATGCCTGCCAGTTTTGGCCAGGTGGTGGCTCCACCAATGAGCTGCTCTGGAGCTTTTATGTAAAACTAACAGTACAGATTCTGTGATGCTGTCTGCTTTCCCATGGTGCATTTTAAAAGGGCTATTTTGATCTTTCTGTTATGTTTCTCATTTGATCTTTAGGATTTGATGGAACAACTTGAAAAACAAGACAAGACTGTCCGGAAACTGAAAAAACAACTGAAAGTTTTTGCCAAAAAAATTGGTGAACTAGAAGGTACTAAACATTTTTTATGTTGGATCTTCATTGTATATTGCTATACAATTGGCCTAACAGAGATTGAATGTGAATATTAGAAATAACAACAAAAATGACTTTTAGCAAACCTACTTCTGTGGAGTAGAAGTTTCCATTTCTACATGAGTAAAAATGTTCTTTTTGTGGTGGTGATTATTTCCAAAGGGAAAGAATTCATTCATGAAGCTTTTAATGAGTATCACATATATGCTGGGTCATGTGCTAAGCAGTATACATAGCCATTAAGAGCATGGATTCTGGAGCCAAGCTTCTTGGGTTCAAGTCTTAATCCTTCTACTTACATGGTGGTGCACACCAGTAATCCCAGCAACTCAGGAGGCTGAGGCAGGAGGATCATGAGTTCAAGGTCAACCTTAGCAATTTAGTGAGGCCCTAAGCAACTTAGCAAGACCCTGTCTCAAAATAAAATATAAAAAGGGCTGGGGTGTAGATCAGTGGTCGAGTGCCCCTGGGTTCAATCCCTGGTACAAAAAAAAAAAAAAAAACCTTCCAGTTACTAACCATATAATATTGGACTAGTAAGCAAACCTCTCTATGCCTCAGTTTTCCAACATGTTAAATGAGAATGATAATGGTATCTGCTATGGGGTATAAGAATTGCATGAGTTAATATGGGTAATACATTTATAATACTATGATGCATAGTAAATGCTACATATAACTTAGTTGTTAGTATTAACTATTAATATTTGGGATACTGGCAGGAGTGAGATAAAACCTTTATCCTCAAAGAAGTCACAGTATGATAGAGGAAAAAAGAGAAGCAAATAAAAATATGACTAATGAATGTATGGAAATAAGATCTTTTAAAACATCTCATGGTTTCTGTATGATAATGGTAGGGAAACTCCTTGAGAAAAATTAGATAATTAGCTATCAAATGTTATTATTATGAACAAATTAATCTTGTTTTTGTGAACTCAATAAATATATTGAGTTCCTGACATGATTTGGGCACAGTTGTAGGCACCAGAGATCTAGCAGTGAATAGGACTAAAACCAGATTCTAAGCTTATTTCAACAAGTTTCTCACTGCTGAGAGATTTTAGAGAAACTCTTTAGAATTGCCTTCACACCTAAAATGATATTACCCAGCTTGACCTCTCATCTTATTCTCTGGATGTTACTCTGTTTAATTCTTGCTTGGCTCAAAGGGTGAAGATTCCCCATCACTGGGAATTTCAAGAGAATCTACCATGATTGACTCTTTAAGTGTGGTGTTTATTCCTCAAACATGCCAGGACCTATTATATCTATCCTCTTCTCCTTGTCAAGTCTTGCTCATCTTTTGAGATCCGAGTCATGTGTCACATCCTCAAAAACAGCTTTTCCTGATCATCCAGACAGATTTTATGGCCCTGCCCTCTGTGCACCACAATTTGGCTCATATTTTCTGTGATTTTTACTTTTTCTGTTTGAATTACTGGCTTCCATAATAGACTATACACTTCTGAGCATAGGAACCACCTGCCTCATTTTTTTGTTGTTGTTGTTTCATAGCACTAAGTATGGTATCTGACCTATAATAGTCCTTTCTTAAGTGTTTGTTGAGTAAATAAATAAGTTTCAGAAATATTTAGAACATGACAACTTGGATATTACTTTAAAGAGAATATTTCTCTCTTGGATATACAAATACTGGAATATTTGTTTAGAAATCAGAAATATTACTTTATAGTTATATTTTATGTATAATTCTTCATATTACATTAAAAATTTTACAACTCCAAATCACATACTCACACATGTGAGCTATATAATTTAAAAAAGAACTTTTTACACTTAACTATGCACTAATTATATCATGAGATTGTAATCAAACCAGAGTATTTTCTTGAAAGAAACTGACTTTAAGGGTATTAACATGTGAAATTGCTTATTTGTTAAACTCCTACTGACTCCTTTGCCATATATTAGCAAATTTTGATAAATAGAAAAACTATTATTTTACATTTTTAATCAGCTTTTTTTGATGTGTACATTTTAAACTGAAGAGATACATTAGAATATTTCAAGATATTACTAATTTTAGGCTATTATTAATCAGAAATCAACCTTATCAGTTAAACTACCCTGACGCTATAAAGCATTTGAGAAGGGAGTTCATAGATTAAGTCAAACGAAGACATAATGATTCTTAAGAAAGGTCATATTTTGTGTCAAGTTTTGCACTATTTAGAGGATAAAATGAAATAGACTTATGTGACCTGGATATTTGTGGCAGGCATTGTTCCTGCTCTACCCTCAAATTAAGGAAGAAAGGTAAAAGATTTTTCTAACATTTCTCTCTTTGTCCCTGAATCTCACAGTTGTACAGAAAATACAGGCAATTTAGTGTAACAAAGCACTTTCTAATAACCAAAAGTGAATATTTTTCTTCAAATATATTACAGCACACTTAATTCTTTGAGTTTAAAATAACACAATTCTTACTGCTTCCTGTAGGCTACATTTAATTAAGGAGACTTTAAAAAAATCCAGCAAAACCTGTTTTAAAAAATGCCAGCCTATATAATTTTTAGCAGGAATTATATAGTTAAATGGAGATTATTTTAAAATTTTATATGCTATGTGCTGTATTTTAATCTAGGACTGGGTGTTCCATCTCAGTTTTTGTAGTCAAGAAATTTAGACCTGAAAGTATTCTAGAAATCATTTAATTATTTTATAAGAGAAAAAAAGCATAAGTGACTTTCCCAGTCATCTCACTGCCTCAGCCAGTGAGATGCAGGACCAGAACCCAAGCCCTCTGAGAACCATGGCTTTCTCTCCTTTGAATCTTGTTTTCCAATAGACCTTCTCTACTTATAGGAATGTGTCTAACTGTCTTAATTGAACCTGAGATCAAAATTTTCCTCGTGCCAAGTGAGGAAAAGGAAATTTTTTAAAAATCCAATTTTCTTTCCTTTTCCAGAATAAAAAAGTTAAGGAATGTTTTCCTTTCAAGTTTATAAAGTATTTAGATAACAGAAATATGGATTACTTCAGCTTTTTGTAGAAAGATGTCTGTATTGGATAAAGCACTGGACTAAGTGACTACCTTATCAGATCATTTGTGCTGTGACAAAACACCTCAGACAGGGTGATTTTTAAGCCACAGGAATTTATTTCTTATAGTTCTAGAGGATGGAAGTTCAAGATCAAGGTGACTGCAGGCTTACTGCCTGTTGAAGGTCTGGTTTCTGTTTCCCTGGTGATGCCTTGTTGCTATGCCCTTCAGAGGGTTCATAAACTGTGTCCTCACATGGAAGGGGTGGAAGGACAAAAGGCCTAGTTAGTTCCTTATAACACTTTTTTAAGGCACTAATCCCATCTGTAAGGGTTGGAGCTCTTATGGTCTAATCACCTTATAAAGGCCCCATATTTTAATACTATTGCATTAAGTTTCAACATAGATTTTGGAAAGACACAAATATTCAAACCATTGCAACCACCAAGGTCTCTTGAGAGTTTGAAAACTGGAGTAGAACCAGGCATGGTGGTGCATACCTATAATCCCAGCGACTCAGGAGGATTCCAAGTTTGAGGCTAGCTTCAGTAACTTAGGGAGACCTGTCTCAAAATAAAAAATAAAAAGGACTAGGGATATAGCTTAGTAGTTAAAGTGCCTTTCAATTGCTAGTACCAGAAAAAAACACAAGGTAGTGTCCTGGGTTTATCCCTTTCCTGATGCCACATAGAAGTTGACATTTCATTTTAATTAGTAGATAATTTTGCTCAATAAATCAAGATTATGTTGAGCTGATAGCTCAACATATAACTTTATCTGTGAGTTTTTGTAAAGACTTAAGTCTCTAGGAAGAATTCAAAGGCAGAGAAAAAATTTAATGGGAGGATGGGAAAATTTGTGTGACATTTTTGTTCAGACAAAAAAGATCCTAGTTCGAGATTTTGCAAAAAGAAAGTGAAGCTTTCTTTTAACCTACTAGCTCTTTTATTGAAAATATTCACCATATTTTATAATTCTGAGGTGCACATTTCACATTTTAGCACCTCTGAAGTTGGAGTATGCCTTAAAATTATTGATACATTATTATAATTTTATTGCCATTTTTTCCTTTTTCAGTGTTATATAAAATGGCATATCTCATAGTAAGTGGTATCTTAGAGTATTATAAAATCGATAGACTTAAAACATCTTTGGGTTACATGGACTCTAGATTTTTTTTCCCCCAGTACTAGGGATTGGATTCAGGGGCATTCTACTACTGAGCCCTTTTAGTTTTTTAGTTTGAAACAGGGTCTCTCTCTAAGTTGCTGAGGCTGACCTCAAACTTGTGATCCTCCTGCATCAGCCTCCCAAGTAGCTGCAATTACAGGCACTTATTACCACACCTGGTAGACATGTGCTTTTACTGACAAATTTAATGTTAAATTTGTTTCCTCCCAGTTTCCCCTCTTGGAATTATCTCTGTGTCTTAAAGTGACTAGTATCATAAATGACAGAGAATTTATTATTTCAATACACATCAATAGGTCCTTGAGCTGTAGAGGCCACAACTTCATCATTCCTTGTGGGTGTTGTATTTAAACTGACCCCAGAAATAATTAATGTAAAAATAAAGAGTTTGAGTCTCCTCTTCTCTCATATAAAGGAATATATTATAGAGTTAGTCTCATGGTTTTCAGACTACATCTTGTATCTACAGAACTAGATCATGGGAGTTGGCTGTAGCCCCAATCTGTCCAGTTGTAATCTGATCACTCTTTAGATATCAGTGTTGGTGGATGGTGATGACTTTACCTAAACCAGGTTTTCAGCACTTATAGTCCCAATATGTGATGCTGCATCATGAGGTGGATTATGTGTCACTATACCCTGTGCCACATAAGCAAGAACACTGGCAGGTATTTTGTTCTCTGTGATAATCTTTTCCTGTGGAATTGGTTTCTTAGAACTCAAAAAGGAAATTGCCCAGAGCAACGCAAGAGGTTCTGATGCCTCATTGACCCAGCACCTTTAAACTTTCTAATATTTTTGCATCTGATCTGCATTTTGTTTGACAACAATCTAAGAACCCAAACGTATTCTGTGCTTTAAGAGATTTCTTAACTGTTCCCCTTTCCTGTACACAAAAGGATAAAAATCCTGCTTACTATCACAGTGGTCAAGATAAGCTCATGTTTCCTTGCGTTTCTTTGTGTTTCCCAAAGTTGGTTCCCAACTTTGAGATGAAATTGAAGGGTTCTTTTTACCCTTAGCATAATTCTTCTCCAGCTGTTGTCCTTGATAATAATGACCATTTTTTTTTTTTAAAGATGGTTCACATGTTTATTAGTTACTTGGTACTTTAAGGGAATAATGACCATTTTTAATACCTGTAAAGTTAGTTGTACTTTAATGATTGCAACTTTATAGTAAGGTTTTAGTACTCATTAAAAACAAACAATAAAAAAATTAGGAATTCATATTAAATAAAGGTGTTTTATTTGCTTAAGATTTCTTTGGAGATTAGAGGTAGCAGGAGAAAGGTGTTTGCCTTATGAAGCCCTTGTAGAAAAGAATATATTCTCACATCAGTTATGAAGGAACACTCTTGGTGTGGTCTGAGGTGATTATAATGATACATTTAGAGTAAATATTCTTTTGTTTTTAATGACTAGATTCGTAGAGCTAAAGTTGTTCTTGCTGTCCCTTTGTAAAATATTGTTTTTTCCCCTCTGTGAGTAACCTTATTACAGAAAAAAATTAAGTTTCAAATCAGTTTAGGTTAGATTATTTGATGTTAATAGTGTCAGGCTCTAGTACCTGTCAGAGTAGCACCATTTAATTTACTACTATCCTCCCAGTTTTAGAACCAAAAATAATTTATAAGAGGGCAATTTTAAGTGGCAAATATAGCAAGGTTCCTTTTTTTTTTTTGGTACCAGGGATTGAACTCAGGCACTCAACCCCTATTTTGTATTTTACTTAGACACAGGGTCTCATGTTGCTTAGTGCCTCACTGTTGCTGAGGCTGGCTTTAAACTTGCAATCCTCAACCTCCCAAGTTGTTGGGATTACAGGCGTGAGCTACCACGCCCAGCTGTGGCATGTATTTGTGGTTAAAGCGTTCATTTAAAATGATAGAAACTGAAACCCTCTCATTTTTTCTATGTAGAAATCATTCTCTTCTTTTTCTTTCTTTCTTTTTTTCCCCCTCATGAAGTGGGTCAGATGGAGAACATATCTCCAGGACAGATCATTGATGAGCCTATCCGTCCAGTCAACATTCCCAGGAAAGAAAAGGATTTCCAAGGAATGCTGGAATATAAGAAGGAGGATGAGCAAAAGCTTGTTAAGAATCTGATTCTAGGTAAGTATTTTCTACATGGGATAAAAGGTCTTTCTGGTACATGTGGCAATGGTGGGAAAGATTAAGTCACTGATTTTTAAATATTCAACACTGAAGTTTCTTTAGTCATCATTACCTGCTGTGCATTACAGTACTGCTGCAGCATCCTGATTACACCAGGCTTTGTCAGTCAAACTGCAGGGACAAGTGCTGTAAGGATCCCTTGTGGTCAGGCCTTTTCAGTCCTGTGGACCTTAGAATCACCAACAAACTTTTGAAAATTATTGATATTTGGTCCCTCTAACTTAGACCAATTAACTTAAAATCTATAGGAAATAGAGCCTGGCCATGTCTTTTTTTTTTTTTTTTAATTTATTTTTATTTTTTTTTTAAATTTATTTTTATTGTAAACAAATGGGACACATATTGTTTCTCTGTTTGTACTTGGAGTAAAGGCATACCATTTGTGTAATCATACATTTACATAGGATAATGTTGTTTCATTCATTCTGTTATTTTTTCCCTTCCCCTGCACCCCTCCCACCCCTTTTCCCTCTATACAGTCCCTCCTTCCTCCATTCTTGCCCCCTCCCCTCCCATTATGTGTCATCATCTGCTTATCAGCGAGATCATTCTTCCTTTGGTTTTTTGAGATTGGCTTATCTCACTTAGCATGATATTCTCCAATTGCATCCATTTGCCTGCAAATACCATAATTTTATCATTCTTTATGGCTGAGTAATATTCCATTGTATAAATATACCACAGTTTCTTTATCCATTCATCAATGAAGGGCATCTAGGTTGGTTTCACAATCTGGCTATTATGAATTGAGCAGCTATGAACATTGATGTGGCTGTATCTCTGTAGTATTGCTGATTTTAAGTCCTTTGAGTATAGGCCGAGGAGCGGGATAGCTGGGTCAAATGGTGGGTCTATTCCAAGCTTTCTGAGGAATCTCCACACTGCTTTCCAGAGTGGCTGCACTAATTTGCAACCCACCAGCAATGTATGAGTGTACCTTTTTCCCCACATCCTCGCCAACAACTATTGTTGCTTGTGTTCTTGATAATTGCCATTCTAATTGGGGTAAGATGGAATCTTAGTGTAGTTTTGATTTGCATTTCTCTTATTACTAGAGATGTTGAACATTTTTTCATATATCTGTTGATTGCTTGTACATCTTCTGTGAAGTGTCTGTTCATTTCCTTAGCCCATTTGTTGATTGGATTATTTGTATTCTTGGTGTAGAGTTTTTTGAGTTCTTTATATATTCTGCAAATTAGCACTCTATCTGAAGTATGAGTGGCAAAGATTTTCTCCCACTGTGTAGGCTCTGTCTTCACATTGCTGATAGTTTCCTTTACTGAGAGAAAGCTTTTTAGTTTGAATCTATCCCAGTTGTTGATTCTTCCTTTTATTGCTTGTGCTATGGGAGTCTTATTAAGGAAGTCTGATCCTAAGCTGACATGTTGAAGATTTGGACCTACTTTTTCTTCTATAAGATGAAGGGTCTCTGGTCTGATTCCGAGGTCCTTGATCCATTCAACATCATCCTTGAAACTCTAGCCAAAGCAATTAGACAAACCAAAGAAATTAAAGGGATACGAATAGGAAAAGAAGAACTCAAACTATCCCTGTTCGCTGATGACATGATTATATATTTAGAGGAACCCGGAAATTCCACCAGAAAACTTTTAGAACTCATAAGTGAATTCAGTAAAGTAGCAGGTTACAAGATCAATGCTCATAAATCCAATGCATTTTTATACATAAGTGGTGAATCTTCAGAAAGAGAAGTTAGGAAAACTACCCCATTCACAATAGCCTTGAAAAAAATAAAATACTTGGGAATCAATCTCACAAAAGAGGTGAAAGACCTCTACAATGAAAACTACAGAACACTAAAGAAAGAAATTAAAGAAAACCTTAGAAGATGGAAAGATCTCCCATGTTCTTGGATAGGCAGAATTAATGTTGTCAAAATGGCCATACTACCAAAAGTGCTATACAGATTCAATGCAATTCCAATTAAAATCCCAATGACATACTTTTCAGAAATAGAGCAAGCAATCATGAAATTCATCTGCAAGAATAAGAAACCCAGAATAGCTAAAGCAATCCTTAGCAGGAAGAGCAAAGCAGGGGGTATTGCAATACCAGAACTTCAACTATACTACAAAGCAATAGTAACAAAAACGGCATGGTATTGGCACCAAAATAGACAGGTAGATCAATGGTACAGAATAGAGGACACGGACACAAACCCAAATAAAGACAATTTTCTCATACTAGACAAAGGTGCCAAAAATATGCAATGGAGAAAAGATAGCCTCTTCAACAAATGGTACTGGGAAAACTGGAAATCCATTTGCAACAGAATGAAACTAAACCCATATCTCTCACCATGCACAAAACTCAACTCAAAATTTCTAGTACCTTTTAAGCAGCCTTTCAAGGGATTCTCACAGTTGAACACCTATAACCTATAGGCCTTTTAGGTTTCTGAATTTCTGTTTTTCCTTACTTCCCTAGAAAGGTTTGTGTTTAAATATATTGAGGACAGCAGTTCAGTAATAGAGAAGAAACAAAGAACTAAGTTAAAGATTTCAGCAAAGGAAGGGGACAGGGTAAGACAAATGAGAAGAAAGTCACAGAGTAAGAAATATGAAAAGTGAGTCAAGAAGTATTTTAGAGGGACATCAGGCCTGCTGGCTCTGTGAGAAGACAGTTCAGGGGCTGATGGTAAATAAGGAAAGAGTGCACACACCCATGAATTGTGAACTGAAAAACCTTAAAACCTCTCCTTCAGCCCTTGCATAGCATTCTTCCATCCAAATGCCGGGGTGCCAGCAGCGTGATTGGCAGTTACACTTGATTTAACTTTCTTCGGGTTCATGGCATTAAGCTCAGAACTGTGTATGGGTACAGAGGTACTTCAGTTTCAACATGATCTTCATTTAGCAAAAATGTTTTAGAGGCCACTGGTTTGGGGCTGTAAAAAAGGATAAAGGATGAAGGAAGGTGTGTTGTTTTATGTAAAATTGTCAGGAAACATTCTCTGATAAGGTAGTCATTGAACAGAGGCATATGGAAGTAAGGGAACTGATATCTGAGGAAAGAACCTTAGAGGAAGAAAAATAGTAAGTTCATAGGCCTTGGGGTGTGAGCATGCCTGGTATATTCAGCCAACAGCAAGGAAACTCATTTGACTGGAGCAGGTAAGCTGGAACTTGGGAAGAGGAACAGAGCCAGATCACATGGACCATGTGAGGATTTCAGACTTTATAAATGGGTAAGATGAGAAGTTGCCTGGAGGATTCTTAGAACAAGAGTTAGATATCTGGCCTATATATGTTTTTTAAAGAAATACTCTAGTTGTTTTATGGAAAATGTAGTACTAGGAAGCAAAGGATGGACCAGGGAGACCAGGTAGGAATCACTTATAACAATTCAAGAGGAGATGATGGCCTAGACTGGGGTGATAGCTAGAAACAGCAGTGGACTCTGGGCATATTTTGTAGGGAGAGCCAATAGAACCCATTGATGGATTAGCTATGTGGTGTGAAAAAAGAAAGGAACCAAAGAGATGAGGGGTTTATAACATGAGATACTGGAAGATTGGAGCTGCCATTTCCTGAGGTGTAAAGAAACACTAGAAGAGTAGGTTTCATAGGGAAACAGGAGCTTGGTTTGGGAGAGGCTCAGTTTAACATACCTGAGGAGAGATGTCAAGAAGGCACTTGATACACAAGCCTGGATTTCAAAGGAAGAGTCAGGACAGGAGATATAAATATTAAATAGACATGTCCACACACTCAAGAATTTATCCTCTTAATGATTTGTTAAAATATTCTTTTTTGCTGGACATGATGGCTCCTGCCTATAATCCCAGCAACTTGGGAATCAGAGGCAAGAGGATTGAAAGTTCAAGGCCAACCTCTTGCAAGACCCCCCAGCAACTTAGCAAGATCCCATCTCAAAATAGGACATAGCTCAGTGGTAAAGTGACCCTGGGTTCAATTCCCAATACAAAAAAAAAAAAAAACTTTTTAAAAAATCTGAGTTACCCTGAATGATTGAACTTTATATGATAACTGTGTTTTTATATCTGGCAAAACATGCTTCACAGAGACTTTCAAGATAATATGATTGTGTTTTTCCTTTATTTCATTTTTCAGAACTAAAACCACGTGGTGTAGCAGTCAACTTGATTCCAGGGCTACCAGCATATATCTTGTTTATGTGTGTTCGACATGCCGACTACTTGAATGATGATCAGAAAGTAAGGTCATTACTAACATCAACAATTAACAGCATCAAAAAAGTATTGAAGGTAAGCTCATGTTCAACAAAATTCTTGTGATGAATGTTGATGACAGTCTGTGCAGACATGCTTTTTCTTCCGTGTCTTGGGCAAAGTTGCTAGTTTTGAACATTTTCCAGTGTTAACTAAACACTTGCAATTTAGGTAACATTCTTCCTTGCAACCTCTCTTATCTATATGCTTTCTTTCAGAACATGGCTCAAATTGGACAGGAAACAAAATTAATTTGATATAATTGCATTTAATTGTGAAGTAAATTTAATTTCTTCATGGACAGAAATGGTCTGCTTTAAGATTTTACTTGGAATTAAATTAAAAATATTCAGTGGAGAATAGATAGGTAGATAGATAATGATGATGCTAACGTTAAAATGAATGCTAAGTTCAATAATACATGGCTCATTCATATGAAAATAAGTCAGATAAAGCATTAAAATATTTTCTTCCAACTTTTTTTCCCATTATTATCCAACTCACCCCATAATTCTTTCTGTTACCTAAAATGCCTGTTTCCACGTGAGAAGCAACACAAAATTCTAATCAGAGAAGACAGACTTGGAAGAGGCAGCAGCATTATGTAACTAAGCAGAAAGCCCTACATAACTCAGTAATCTCTGAGTCACCTTGCATAATCCTCCTCTTGACTATAGAGAAACAGTGATCATCATACATAGTTTGAGCCTAGTGTTTCTGTGAGGAATTGACATAATGTGCCTTGCCTTCTGATTATCTAACTTAATGGGAGTGTTGAGGATGAAGATAAGTAGATAGTTTAACAGTACATTCTCTCAACTCTAAGATGCCTTTCTTGAACTTTAATTGTGGTATTATATATAACATAAATTTACCATATTAACCATTTTAAGTGTATAGTTATGTGGCAGTAAGTATATTCACAGTGTGTACAACCATTACCAGGCTTCATTTGTAGAACTGTTTCATCTTCCCCAACTAAAACTCTTCACTCATTAAACACTAACTCCGTGTTCCTCTCTACCCCCAATCTAACAAATTCTAGTTCTTATTGTCTGTTCTGCAAATATTCTGTGTATAGGTAGTTACCGAAGTGTGGAGTTTCTGAAGACTTAACATGTAAAAATTGATTAATGTCTTCTGAATATAACGCATTTGATTCTTTTACATATTGGTGCTATAGTGCACTTAGACTACAAGTTTTGCCACGTAAGTCAACTCCTACTTAGACAAAAGCAAAATTTTCTCTCAACCTAATTGCAAGAAGGCATTTATCTAGTTTGACTAATTATTGTACGACATTGTTTAAAGATTAGAAAGAAGTTGGTGCTAGAACAAAATATCCTTTTACTTAAACTTAAATTTAAAATATTCCATTAAATTAAAAATATTAATTTAAATTTAAAATATTCCAATTTAAAATATGCCATTTAAAATTGTGGTGCATGTATCTCACATCTTGTTTTGATTTTAGCAACTGGTTTTTTGACATGGGCTCTAAAGCAGCATAATTAGCCAAGGACAAATGGATAATCCATGCATAGCTCATAGATCATTTAGCTCATAGATCATTTTTATCTAGTAAATCAAAAACTGCAGATATCTTTGAGTTCATCTTGTTTTCTCTGTGAGACAGTCAGATAATATTGATTTATTATTTAGTTTTAACCAAATACAATTTTCTCACATAAAAATATTATTTTGACATACTAGATCTAGTAACCTCTTGAGTAGAAAATTAGCATTCAGTTTTAAATTTTTTGAGTTTCCAAAAAAGCAAGTGGTCTCTTATTTTGAAGCATTTAACATAGAGTATTTGATACTAATGAAAACAGAGGGCCCCCTTAGTGGTCGTGCTGAAAGAAATGGTATTTGTAGAGTTAATTTGTTAAAAGTAGCTTAGCAAAGACTGCAGCCCACTAATGAGAACAAATGCTGAATTATTTCTATAATGAAGTCTTTTCCTTAGGTTTTAACCAACTGTATCTGGTAACTCCTACCCCCCATTGGGGAGTGGGGATTCTGATAATTCTTTGGTATAGGTGCAATTACAAGCTTTCTCTTGAGATTGTTCCAAGGATCTCTAAACACCAGGAAAGACAAGCTAGACAAGAGCTTCAGTGATCCTGTTCCACCAATCAGCCTGAGGCCTGCATTGCTCTTGAATCTGTGCTGATGGTTCCTCAGCTCAGCTCAGAGCCTCTACTAGCAGCAGTTGTCATGAAGGTTTTGCAAGGGTTAAAATCGTTTTTAGTCAAACTCACTTAAGCCATAAGGTGATTTTCTGTGTTTGGGAGTATCGTAAAATTTTATTCACTTCTAGTAATCTTCCTAATACTGTAGATTATATAGTTAGGTCATTCAGATATTTACCTTGTGGTAAAATGAGGACCAGAACTCAATTATCCTGTCTCGGCTAAAAAGACAAATTATGATTTCTATCCTGAGATTTCTTAAAGTCTTTTCAGAAAATATTCTCTAAAAAGTTATGGGTTTTGTTCTGCACTTAGGAAGTAATTTTACTGATGTAAAGAAATGATTCTGTGAGAAATCTATATTTCCCTGTGATATATCCTACTCCAAGTACACTTTTACCACATAAAGCCACTACCAAGGACCAAAGGCAGGTAATCTTATATAACTTTTAAGAACCTAGGTTTTGAGATATAGTAGAAGAGTTATTAGAATTTAACAGATCATTTTTAAAAACTCCTTAAATGAAAGCATAGCTATTTAATGCTGGACAGCTGTTCCAGGTAAACTATTTTAGTTTTTCCTGTGCTTCATTTTCTGGGAAAAGGTATAGGCAAATATGGATAGTTCTGTCACTTCCCATATCCAGACTAGTTAATGGTTTGTTCGAAGAGTTATAGAACTTCCGAGTATGGCTACTCTTCAGCTCCTGAAAAATATCCCAGGCTCATTGTCTTTTTCAGGCACAGTATGACTCTCTTCTCCCTTCCACTCTTTCCTGTACTTGGTGAAGAAGCAACCAGCTTCCCCCTCTCTGTACTGCTCAATACAGGATTTTTTGCACCATTCCTCTGGTTTATTGCTCAAACACTTTATTTTATTGTTGAAAAGATTTTTAAACTAATTTGGGTTTGAGAGCTTCAAACTCTTTTTCATATTCCTTATTATAAAAATTGTTATTCCCTTTTATGCCTTTAGTTTTTTTCTGATTTTCTTCATTAATCCCAAGGGAAGTGAGTTTGAATCAGCTGTGAGTTGAGGGTTTTTTTTCTGCATAAAGGAATAGCTAACATCAATTGAATGTGAATTCTTCTCTAATAGCAAGAAAAGTAACAAATAGCCAATGAACCTATAGTTGATATTCTGCTAGCAGTGCCTTAAGGCTGCAGTGCAATTTATTTATTTCTGTAATAGTTTATGATGTAACTAAGAGAAATGGGTCTTCTGGTGTCTGTTCTTTTTTTTTCAGGTTATTTCTCTAAGGAAAAGACAAATTTAAACTTATTCTCTTTTCAGAAAAGAGGTGATGATTTTGAAACTGTCTCCTTCTGGCTCTCTAACACATGCCGATTTTTGCACTGTTTGAAGCAGTATAGTGGAGAAGAGGTGAGAAAACCTTGATTATAAAACCAGCATGCTATTCTTTCTCTCATTTTTTTAAGGAAAATTTTAAAAGTGAAAATTGTTTAACCATGTATTAATTCCAAGACTTAAATTCAAAGATGGCTTGGAAATTCATCTTTGTTTGATGTTCATTATCTACCAAACAGTAAATTGAGAAATGACATAGCTTCTTCACTGTTAGAGTTTATGAGAAAGCACAGCAAAAATAAAATAAATCTGAGTCAATGAACAGTTAACTATAAATGAATCTTACTATCAATACATTGAAGTGAGTTGTCAAGAGCTATTATTGGAATATTGAATTATTTAAGGAAATTCATCAATTTTTGCTTACTACAGGTGATCAAGGACAAAATGTAATCCAAGATCATGTGTCTTTTTATTTTATTTTTATTTTTACAGACTTCATTTTGATTCATTGTATGCAAATAGGGTACAACTTTTCATTTCTATGGTTGTACACGATGTAGATTCACATTCGTGTAATCATACATATACATAGGGTAATGATGTTTGTTTCATTCTGCTATCTTTCCTTTCCCTGCCCCTGCCCCTTCCCCTGTCCTCATTTCCCTCTATCCTAAGATTTCATCTTACTCCAATTAGAATGACTGTTATCAAGAATATAAGCAATAATAGGTGTTGGCATGGATGTGGGGAAAAAGGCACACCTCATACATTGCTGATGGAGTTGCAAATTGGTGCAGCCACTATGGAAAGCAGTATGGAGAGTCCTCAGAAATCTTGGAATGGAACCACCATTTGACCCAGCTATCCTACCCTCAGTTTATACCCAAAGGACTTAAAATCAGCATACACAGCCACATGAATGTTTATAGCAGATTATGTGTCTTTTGTTGTTGTTTTTGTTTGTTCGTTTGTGGTACTGGAGATTGAACCCAGGGTGCTTTACCACTGAGCTATATCCTCAGCCCTTATTTTTTATTTTGAGACAGGGTCTTACTAGGTTGCCTAGCTTCCATAAATTGCTGAGACTGGCCTTGATCTTGCAACCCTCCTGCCTCAACCTCCTAAATCACTGTGATTATAGGCATGTGCCATCATGCCCAGCTCTCATGTGTCTTTTGATCTGTATAAAAATTTGTATTATTTTTGTTTCTAATGATGTTTCATTAGTTGTTTGATAGACTTCAGAATATTTTAGAATTATGTAAAATAATTTTTATTAATGGCTATTTAGTATGTATCTAACAGTACTCAATATATTTATGTTATTTACAACATCTTTGTGTGGTAGGACTTAAAACCCAGTTTTTCAAATGAGAAAACTGAAATGCAATGAGGCTCATCAATTTTCCTAAGTTTCTGACCATAAGGAAGAGATCTGGGATTCTGGGCCATCCTACTTCTAGAGCTTGTACCCCTAGCCCACTGCCCTCCACACCTCCCCATCCTTTGCAGGAGGGCAGGCAGAAAAACCGACCAGTAACACTTTCTGACACCCAGACACAGAAGACTATCCTGGCAAATAATGGCAAATATAAAAATGAGCAAGACACCTGAGAATGTGGAACTGACATCACAATTCCCCAGAAAGGCCATTAACTAGGTCCTATCAATCCCCATTTTTAGACCACCTCATTAAATTGTAGGGAGGCAGATACTTGACCAATGGCAGAATCCACCAAGTAAGCAATTGCCTTTATCAGGCAATATCAAGTAAGCAGCATGTTTAGATGCAAAATAACTACAAAAAGTACCTGCCTCTACAGTTAGCTTTTCTTTTTAATAGCTACCATGAAAACATTCCATTCTAAACTCTGACTGAAAATAATGTGGGTACTATGAAATATAATGAAAGGAAAATTTTTGTTATTTACAAGTCTCTGTAGAAATTGATCTGTTTCAAGAAGATTATGTAGGCCCTCTGAGTACTGTTTATGAATAGGACTGTACTTAATGAGCTGAGTTAAAGAGATTAGTACTTTAGATAATTTAGCTTTTGGCAGTAAAACTACTATTTCATAAATGAAACCTCATTCATTTTATTAGTTAAATTTCCTCACTTATTTCATCAACTTTGCTATTAGAAAGACTTAAATGCTGGGTTGCCAGTGTATCTATTCAAAAACTTGTGAGAAGTGGAAGGAGGAAATGATAAAAGCAAACAAGCACACACCAGCAATTGGGAAGGATTATCCTGGCATTTTTGTGTGGGATGAATGGAAACCCCTGGGAGAGAGGAGAAAGAGCATAAAGACACTGACCAAACTGGAGATAGTGAGGCAGACAGAAGAGATGCTTAACCTCATATGTATCATCAACTTTGCTTTATGACTCTAGGGCTTCATGAAGCATAACACCTCTCGTCAGAATGAACACTGCCTCACCAATTTTGACCTGGCTGAGTATCGGCAGGTGCTGAGTGATTTGGCCATTCAGATTTACCAGCAGCTTGTGCGGGTATTAGAGAACATCCTTCAACCAATGATTGGTAAGGCCAGCACATCACTGAACATCACAGTCTGTCTATCTCACAGTGCTCATCAATAAATGACTACCAGTGGCACATGTTTCAGGGCATGATTTAATGTGGAGAACACAAAGTAGTAAGTTACAAACCTAAAATTATCTGAGGAATTCCAGAACCCCAACCATGGCCACCTGGGATACCACAGAAATCACTTTTTCCACATGACCAAAACAGTAGATCTGGATCCCATCCCCAATGTTTAATGCTTCTTTCTTCTTATTGGGATATTCATTATACCCAGAAATAGACCTTATCCCTTGTCCAGTTTTCCAAAACAGTTTAAACTTTGGACTAAGGTCCTACTACACTGGACTTCCTAGGGTCCCTCCCTAAAACTAAGGAGGCTGGAGAGAGTTTGGACTTTGCCTAATAAGTCTACAGTGAAATGGCTGAGAGGATACCATATCAACAAGAACAGAACTGCTAGGTTTGTTTCAGACACTCCAGGTTGAGTTGTATCTCTGGAAATTTTAAAGGCAATTTGACTTAAGGTGGTTTCTCAGCTGAGCAGCTGATATGTGTGTGTATATGTGCACATGAGTGTGTGTTCCTCCTTATGTATATTCAGCTAAATGTGTGATTCCATGTATCTTTCTTATAAATATGTACTCATTCTGGGTGTTCATTTATATATTGTACTATCTATATTCCTTTGGAACAAGTAGCAAGTATAAACAGAAAGTAGGAGTCAGGCTGCTAATTTTGAATATGTTGAATTTAAAATTTTTTTCAAGTTACCAACAATGTTATTTTCATGCAGATTATCAGCAGACTCTTAAGGCTACTTCTAGCTATCTACCCTTTCTTTCTCCACCCATTTGTTTTCCGTATTTCCACAATTTTTTCATTTCCCTTCTAAGGACTTACGGTATTCCATTGTTTTTCATAGGCCCACAATTAACCAGTTAGAGACTTACAAAGGTTAAGGAAGCCATGCCAGATGGCAGTGATTTCTTCTGTTGTCCCCTAATAGGTCATGAATTTAAAGCAACCTGGCCAAATGAAGGAGGTAACACAGAGGCAAAGGTCAGCTTTAGCCAATCTTTCTTCTACTTTTGCCTATTCATATTGACTGAAGAAGAAGTTTGCCTCTAAGTTGTCCCACTCTAAATAACTGCCTCCATCTCCCAGGCATTTAATAGCAATGACAAAAAAAAAAAAAAATTGTCAGTATGAGTTTCTGGGAAATTGAGTTTTAGCACCAGGAGGTATAAAAATGAACCAGGCATGATCTTTGCTTTCAAGGGGTTACTGGACAGGGAGTGGACACCTCAGAAGTATTCTAAGGGAGACATCAGCCAAATGCTTTGAGAGCACAGTATGGTAGCAGCAGTGCCACAGATGGGAAGACTAAGTCCCGGGACACTAAGACTAGCTCAAGGTCTCATTGCTGTTGTGGAAAACCCAGGTCACGGAAAGACCCAGCTCTCCAACCCCACTCAAACTGCTTCTCCCAGATCTCCTCCAAGACTGTTTCTAGGTGTCATGTTTTTCTTATTGTTTTACTGCCTCTAGGTCGCAAATATGAAGAATTCTTATCTTTTTTTTATTAGTTCATTATAGATATAAATAATATTGCGGTTCATTTTTACATAATTATACAAACAATATAATTTGTTCCAATTCAATCCTTAGTACTTTCCCTTTACCTCTCCTCCTTCCTCTCTGTCTCCCTGTTTTCTTTCCTCCATACTGTTAATCTTTCTTTTACTTATTTGTAGTTTTTTTTTTTTTTTTTTAGTTATCAATGGATCTTTTATTTTATTTATTTATATGTGGTGCTGGAGTATCAAACCCTGGGCCTCACACATGTGAGATAAGAGCACCACCACTGAGCCACAATTCCAGCCTCTGTAGTTTTTTTTTTTTTTTTTTTAATTAGTGCATTATGGATATACATAACGGTGAAATTCACTGTGATATATTCACGTGTTCATAGAAAAGTTTGATCAGATTCATTGCAGCATTCTTTCCTTTTCCTGTCTCTCCTCCCTCCCTTCCTCTACTCCACTGATTTTCTATTTTATCTTTTTTTTTTTTTTCCCCTTATTTTGGTCTAGCTTTCCCATATAAGAGAAAACATTTGAAACTTGACTTTCTGAGTCTGGCTTATTTCACTTAGCATTGATGTTCTCTAGGTCTATCCATTTACCAGCAAATGTCATAATTTCATTCTTCTTTAAGGCTCAGTAAAACTCCATGGTGAATATACAGCACATTTTTAAAATCCATTTGTCTGTTGACAGACACCTGGGATAATTGGCTATTGTGAATTGTGCAGCTATAAACATTAATGTGACTGCATCCCTGTGCTATGCTGATCTTAGACCCTTTGGGTAAATACCAGTGGGTGAAATAGTTGGGTCATATGGTGGTTCCATTTCTTGTTTTTAGAGGACTCTTCATACTGCTTTCCAGAGTGGTCATACTAATTTGCAGTCCTACCAATAACGTATGAATGCATCTTTTTCCCCACATCCTCACCAGCATTATTATTTGTATTCTTGGGTAATTGCCAAGAAATGCTTATCTTAACTCTAACCGCTCAAAAACCCACCCAAGATGCCACAAGCTTCTGCTATCACAATGCTAATTCTTATTTTAGAAACTACACTGTTAGAGTACTTAATTTTATGGTAAATTTTGCATTTAAGAACTATTTCTTCATTAAAGTTTAAAATCTAGAAGCCCTTTAAGTCCTTTTTCTCTCTTTTTTTTATATACTTTTTATTTTTGCAGTACTGGAATTTAACCCAGGACCTCAAGCCTTCTAGGCAAGTGCTTTACAACTGAACTATAAACCCTTTTTTTCTTTTTTATTTAGACAGTGTCTTACTAAGTTGCCGAGGCAGGCTCAAAGTGCGATACTCTTGCCTCAGTCTCCCACTTAGCTAGGATTCCAGGTGTGCCCCACTGTGCTTGGCTTCCTTTTCCCTCTATTTTGATTCTCAGATAATTTTCCCAAGTTGAATGTATATGTGCATATGACATATGTGTGCACATGAAACAGGTTTCCTTTCAAAACTTCTAATAATTGAAATATTCCTACAGTCTCAGGCATGCTGGAGCATGAAACAATTCAGGGTGTGTCCGGGGTGAAGCCCACAGGGCTAAGAAAGCGAACCTCCAGTATTGCTGATGAAGGCACCTACACACTGGACTCCATCCTTCGACAGCTCAACTCTTTCCACTCGGTCATGTGTCAGCACGGCATGGACCCAGAACTGATCAAGCAGGTGGTCAAGCAGATGTTCTACATTGTGGGAGCCATCACTCTGAACAACCTCCTCCTACGTAAGGACATGTGTTCCTGGAGTAAAGGCATGCAGATCAGGTGAGCAAGTGCCAGCACCGGTGACAGCTTCTTGTTACTGCCCAACTGGCTTGTCAGGGTGGGGAGCACTTATGAACTTTTCCAATCTGTGCACCTGATTTTGGTACCACGTAGCCAAGCAGCAAGGGAAGATCTAGCATAAAGCCACTTTCTCTTGCCTGGCAGTTATTGCTTCTTGTCAGTGCCTTGCCAGCACATTATTCTCATTGCTTGATGGGAAACCCTGCTCCATGGTGGAGCTAACTTGTTTGAAGGCATGGAGAGATAATGAAAAATACACAAAGATGAGGTAGCTACTTCCTCTCCTTTTGTGTGTGTTTTAATTATGCAATAAGAAAATACTATAGTGAAGATATCTAATGCTCTTGGAAATATATTTTGGCAATATACCTTTTTGTACCTAAGGCAACAAAAACAGACCTAATAGATTATTTACTAACTCTTGGAATATACCCCCCATATTTTAAGAAAAAGCACACTCAATTTTATGCCCAACTATTCTTCAGCATACCCTCTTTGTTGTAATAGATCTGATATTTTTTGCAAATATTTATTTTAAAATGGTCAGAATATTCACTAGGAGGAAGAAAAAATTTTTTCTTACAAAAGTATTTAGTAACTCACTCTCAGGAAACTTTAGTGTTTGTTTCCTATTTTCCACTGGCTCACATCTACTCAGAATTTACTTTTAAGATAATGCCTTCTATGCAGGGAGTAGCAGATCTTCTTTCTCTATAAACTTTGCTTATGAATGTGAAATCACTCACTGTAATATCGGAATGCCTCCTATTTGGTTACTAAGCTCTGACTCTGTATCTGTTTATTAATCTTAGTGTGAGATCCACTGTCACTTAGCTGGCCACCTCCAAAAACCTTGCATCTATGTGATCTCTTCATCTCTTCCTAGTTGGAGTCCGTCTCTTCCAAGTGCCCTCCCTTACTCTTCTTCCATCCCTAGGCTTCCTCAGGACACCATCTCCATCACCCAAGCCCTTCCCTAAAGAGGTTTGGGCATAGGCATATGTCAGGGGAGAGGGGATCTGGTTATTCAGTTACCCAATGTGGAATTGACTTTAAAAAAGAGAGTACATTAAGAATTATCAGGTCTCACTCTGAGCAAGGAACTCATCTCTGAACTTGTAAGAGAAGCTAGAAAATGTTTTCTGGTCAGTTATCTAATAAGGACAGAGCCATATTATGTATTCTATTTGGTTTATTATCAAGTCCTATAACTTTTGCTATAATGATTTAATTTTCATGTTCCATTAAAGAGAATTTTATTCTCTTGTCATTTTATCTTACATAATTATGATTATAAACCTCATGACTATAATGATAAATTTTTAAGCATAACTGATTATATTTTAGAAAATTGAACAAAAATACTGCCTGTCATTGTAACTGACAAGGCCACACACACAAAATTAAGAAATTTATGACAGCAAATTTGCATTTTATCTTCCATCCTCTCTTTTTTTGGAATAGGTACAATGTCAGTCAACTGGAAGAATGGCTACGTGACAAGAATCTAATGAACAGTGGGGCAAAAGAAACCCTGGAACCTCTCATTCAAGCTGCTCAGCTTTTGCAAGTGAAAAAGAAAACAGATGATGATGCAGAAGCCATTTGTTCCATGTGCAATGCTTTAACTACTGCCCAGGTAAAGCAAGTCATTAAATAATGTAATAGTCATCACAGGTGACCTTTGAAGAATAAAGAAATCTGGTTTTTGCTCTTGTCTGCACTGACCTCATCTGCGACAGAGAAGATGTATATCTCTACAGATCTTGAAGAAAGGAGATTTTAGCAGAAATTAATACATTTCAGTGCTAATCACAGTCCTCTATAGTCAATATTTTGAGTGCCTCCAGTGGTCTGCACATGTTCTAGGCACTAGGATATAACAAGGGACAAAACAAAGTCCCTGTTATCATCAAATATACATTCTCTGGAACTTATATTCCATAAAATTGGTTTCATTACTATTTGATAATTGTTCTTTATGTTTCTCATTTTTAATACAGATAATACTTATTCCTTCAATTCTAGAAATGACTAAGTGAACTCCAATCTCAAGGCATCATACTTAATGGGGAAAATACTTAAGTAAATAATGAAAATTTTCTGCCTTCAGGGGGCTTATAGTTTAGTAAGGAAGACACAGATGCATCTAGTTGACCTACTTTAGAGGTTCTAGCAAATTCTATAGTAAGATCTGTAATAAGTGCTGAGGGATAATAGCTGATTTCAAGGAGGTCCCATTAAGCTGGGCACTAAATTGAAGGAAGAGGGAGCATGGGAAGAGTATTTGAGAACAATGGCAAAAACATGAGGCCCTTAGGCATCAGGATGAACATACCTGTTTTTCTTTTGCCTAGTTACTTTCTGTGCTGACTCAAACTTTATTAGTATTCATCACATATCTCATAGCATAGACATCTTTAGTTGTAACATTAGTAGTTAGTGGAAATCAAGATTTATAGCTTCCTAATGCTGAATTCATATTTACATAAATTCTTTCTAAGAATAAAGAACCACACCACTGAATAATGTTCTTGAGATTTGTTCCCCCTTTCTGCCACATTTGGAAAATAAGAGTTTATTGAGGAAAACCTGACTTCATAGAAGTTTGCTGTCATCCAGCTTTTAAAGAATGTACTCTAGTACTTAAACATTTCTTTTTTTTTTTTTTTTCAAGTCGGCAATTGGGTCTTTATGTATATATGAGGTTGCATACATAAAATATGCAAGTCTTTATGTATATGAGGTTGGGGGTAGAGATAAAAACCTGTGAATTATCAATATATCAATGGTATTTAAAGCTATTTGATTCTTTGAGATTACTTAAATATTTCTTAAGCACTTATTTCACAGGGTAAGGTAGACCTATGATTCATTAAAATTTAACAGATTTTATTTAACAAAATGATCTGACTTCTTAAAGTTCTAATACTTGCCTCTTAGGGGCTGATTCTTATTCATTTTGTGCCTTTCCAACCTGATAAACATGCTGCTTTCTCAGTCACATCTCTCTGTTACTTCATGTATTCTGTATCTATAGATCAGCATGGTCCCGAATTGTTACTTTCAGTTTAATTAATTTAAATTTAAATAGCTACATGTGCCTAGTGATCACTAGTGGCATAGCTTTTTAAAAATACCTTGAAAATGAAAATATCTTTCTGTTTTATATAGGCAATGATTGGGGGCAGGGAGGTTTGCTGGGAATCAAATCCATGGCCTCATACATGCAAGTAAGCACTCTACCACTGAGCTACATCCCCAGCCCCAACAATTTGTTTTTGTTAAAAAAAGAGACATGATCATTTTATAAAAGAAATTAATTCAACATTTTTTTAAGACCTTCATGCCCTCTAATTAATTGGCTAATTTCTTTAAAGGCCTTTATTGTTATTCATGTTAATCACTTATAACTTCTTTTGTAAAAATGACTTTTAAATTAAAACACCATTCAGGCCAGCTGTGGTGGTGCATGCCTGTGTAATCCCAGTGGCTTGGGAGGCTGAGGCAAGAGTATTGCAGTTTGAGGCCAGCCTCAGCAACTTAGCGAGGCCCTAAGCAACTCAGCATGACCCTGTCTCCAAACAAAATATTTAAAAAGCCTGGGGATGTGGCTCAGTGGTTAAGCACTGGGGGGTTCAATCCCCAATACCAAAAAACAAACAAACAAAACAAAAACCACCATTCAAAAGAAATAATATTTAATTGTTATTTTTAATATGGCCAGATACATATTTTTATATGAAGAGAGCAAATTGTAGAATATTATTAATAAAGCAAACACATTAATATAAAAATTAGCAAATAGAACATTGCTAGATGGATATTCAGGACATGGTTAGCTGCTGCTTTGGAAGACTGGAAGGAATAGGAGTGGGAACACTTCTATTTTTTTTAATATTTTCCTAAATTTATATTACAAATATTACATTAATACATTCTGACAGAAATTCAAATAACAAAAGTAAATGTGCCCTTCAGTTCCTTCTTCCCTCTTGTCACAACCCACTCCTGAGTAGACCTGAAAACTACACACAGGGCTGAGGTTGTGACTCAGTGGCAGAGTGCTCACCTCACATGTGTGAGGCACTGGGTTTGATCCTAGCACCACATAAAAATAAGTAAACAAAAAATAAAGGTATTGCATCCATGCACAACTAAAAATGTTTTTTTAAAAAAAGAGAATATACAAATACTTTTAGTTTTCTAGATTATAAGTACCAAGTATGTATTTGATAATTGATAATATGCCAAAAACTTTGATCTTTTCATTTCTCATAGATTGTCAAAGTGTTGAATTTGTATACTCCAGTTAATGAGTTTGAGGAAAGAGTGTCCGTCTCATTTATTCGTACTATACAGGTATGAGCCCCCAGTTTTCTTTTTCTTTAGCTCATCAACATAACCTTCTAAATGAGAATTTTAAAGTATTATTGAAGGATAAAGTATTTTTATCTTTTATTATATTTTCTTATTTTAAGATAACTTTTTGACTGTTTTGATAACAGTTTATTGAGTCAATGAAGTAATTTTAAAACAAAGATTCTCCATTAGTTGAGGATTTTTTGGGTAGAAATTTGGGCAGAAAAAAAAAAATCTTGCAGATTCAAAGAACTGATTCCCTGTTTATCTTTTTTCTTGATCTTCTCAGATGCGTTTACGAGATAGGAAGGACTCGCCTCAGCTGCTCATGGATGCTAAACACATCTTTCCCGTCACCTTTCCTTTTAATCCATCCTCCCTCGCACTAGAAACCATCCAGATTCCAGCCAGCCTGGGCCTGGGATTCATTTCACGGGTCTGAAAGTGATGTCCAGGCAAACATTGACTGTTTACTTCTTGTCTGGATAAGAACCATTATTTCTAGTGAGGTACTGAAAATAGATTTTTAAAGAGAAAGTACTGATTATCTCTCAAACAATAAGGTATTAACTGGAAATCTCCCTAGAGGCTTTCATCATCTTGGAAGAAAGATAGGCTCCATTGTGCTGTGTTATCTTTAAAGCAACACTCATCCTTGCTCAACTGGTACCCCTGGATGATGGGAGGGGGGAAAAAAAGAAAGGGAGGCAAGTGTGTCTTATGTGGCCAACGTTTATTTTAAGTTCTTAGCACTGCATTTAGTGGTATAAAAAATATAAATTCCATATGCATGGACTGTTGTTAGGAAGGCAACAATGAAGAATGACCTCTGTGCTAAACAGAATTGAAAGAAAAATCGCCATTGAATACATATCAGTTTAGGAACTAATTATGTTGATATGATCAAACTGGATCAAATAAACTGGCAATATGTAAAGTAGTTGGTCAAGTAAATTCCTTTTTTGTGTCACTATGATATAGAGATACTAAAAGAATGTTGGTTTGCTATATAGCATAGACGTCCATCTGTACTGTAGCTTACTGAGCTTTTTAAATTGCTGCTACATATCATCTCCTTAAAATGTAAATGATACTCTTATTAGGCACTACAACAATAAGCTTCTCTTTTGTCAACTGTTTACAATTCAAGCAGATCAGTTTTAACTGGATTATATGCAAATATCTACAGATTCACCTGCACAAGTAGCAGACACTGGGAAATCATGTAGTAATATGACAAAATGCTTGACATTTAGGGGTAGGAATAGACAAAGTGACTATTGTTGATGTCACTGTTTATTCAGGATGTATTACATTTATGTGCTCATTAATTTTCTCTGGGTGGGTATTACATCAGGGTACAGTGTTTTGTAAAGTGACTTTATTTTAGTTCCCAGATCAGATTCCTGTAGTGTATATTTTCAACCTTGACAGGTTTTATTTTTTCTTAATTCATTAAGAATTAATCTCAATCACTCTCCAGAAAGGATTGTCAGAATATTCATGATTCAGGTCTTAAAACTTTGAATATCCTATAAATTATGCAAAAGAAGGTATATAATAAATAGTATGATTCAGGTTTTTTTAGACTTTGCAACTTCTATAAATGTTCTCAGATACCACTAGATACTTTAAAAAGCATCATATTAGAAATACCTTAAGAAGACTTATATAAGAAATGTGGAATTTTATAGAGAATTTGGTTCAGTAGGATTCAAGTTCTATAAGTTTTCATTCTGAAATTCTAATTAATCATATTCTCCAGTTTTTCTAGAAATCTTAATACAAAAAAATCCTTCAGGTTGTACAAAAGCAAATTACTAGCTTTCATCAAAAACTCTGGTTCTTAATTATAATCATAGATTTATGTAATTTAACTGTTAGATGGTCTATAAAAATGACATATCTTATTAAAAATATGTGCAATATTATTTATGGAAGTCAAACAGTTTCAAATCAGTGATAAAGATTGTATTAAAAAATACTGTCTATTAACTTGAGCCTCAATTTCCTTGTTTATAAAATGAGAGAGTTGGGCAACTAATTCTTAAGATCCCTTCCACATCTAAAATTCTCTCCTTTCAGCACTTAGATCCTGGAGAAAAAACTACAATTTAGTCCATCCTCTGTTGGAAAGACCAGTGTGTAGTGCCTGTCATGTCCTTAGGATTAATAAAATGTAAACTCACAAGTTTATGTAGCTATAACTTTTCTTAAGTGTACATGATTTATGCACACATACATTTCAAAGGTACATGCTTTTAGAAAGCCCTGTTTGTATTATTTGAAGGTAGTTTAATTTTTATTATATCATGTACTGCTTTATTCCATTTTTAAAGCATTTATTTTCAGTATGAAACCCCCAAATACTAACTAGTCAGATCCTGTTTTCCTGATTGTCAGTGTGATTTTCAATGAACAGTTGACACTTTTAGCAATTTGGTTAATACTAAATGTGTCAGAGTCTAACAGCACAGGTGAGACATGGGGAGAGGGAGTTGCTAAGAAAGTACAACCATGGTGCAGGCTGTCCACCTCAGCCCTGGCAGTCCTCCCTGGCCTTCTCCCAGCTTAGTCCTATGTGGCATGACCCATGTACACAGACTTTGCCTTGTCTTCAAGATCATGCTGTAGCTCCCACTGTCACTGCAGCTCTTTTCCTTACTCCTGGCATTTCATGTCCTAAAGTGTCTGTGGTCTGGGACTTTCCTTCCTCTCCTCTGGTTTTTTGCTGTCAAGTGCTGTGGCCACTGTTCCACACTGAACCAGAGTATCTACTGCCATCCCATTCAGTCTCTCTTAGTCCAGTGATGGTGGCACAGTTTCTTCTATTCCAGGGTTTGATTCTCTCCAGGGCCTCCCCAGAATCCCAAAGAGGGATCAGAATTAACTTCTCTTGATTGCCTGAAGAAGATGTTTAGTATAACAAGAATACCTTACAACCAGGGAACCTCAAGAGCTAGAAATGACTCTGCGCACTACTTTGTTGAGGATGCACAAAGATTCTGCTGACTGCGGGTACCCATTTGAGTACTGCTCACCTTCCCTCTTCCCACACTTTTTCATCCACCTTCATATACACACCCCCAGTCTTTTCTCTCAGCGTAATAATATATTCCATCAGCTGCTGACTGACCTGCTGACTGTTCACTTTAGGTGAACGTGTGGAGTCCGATTCCTTTTGCCCTGCTGGCCTTCCTGGTGGCTCATCTTTGCATCAACCTTTGCACTGTTTGCTGTTCTCACATTTGTGCAATACGTTCTTTAACATTACTGTTAATGGACCTTTTCATAGTTCCTCCATGACACACAGTAGAAATTCAAAGGAAGAGACCTTAGAAGCCCCCACAGTCTCCCTTTTCTAATAGTCATCACCCCTCTCCCATTAGATACAGACTTAACTTACACCCTTGGAATGCAAAGCAAAAAGTAGAAGCTGTTCCCTTCCTATGGTTTTGCTTAGGTTAAGGCTTCCATCTGCCTTAATAACCCTAAAAGGAGGAAAGATGAATATCCACCAAGTATAACTTCATGGTTCTTTTAGAGGTTTTGAAAATTCCCCATGTGCCTGACACTGCTTTCCTCAGGCACAAAATGCAAAAATGTATCCCAGAGCCGACCAATGGAAGATTGGAGATCGGTGTCAGTTTGGATGATTTGTTTTATTGTTCCTTCATTTTAGTGGATAATTGAGAGTTGGCTCTTTATATGTAATTATGTGTACTGTAGATCAAATCTTTAATAATGTAGAGGAGGAGGCTATGAAAATACTTAATTCAAATTTCAGTGTAGTGCTCATTGTGAGAGATTAACTTCCCAGTAACCCCAGGAAAATAGGACCTGCCACCATCCCTGAAGTCCTTGCATAATTTATCTCTCTGTCCCTGCTTTTCTGTCTCTCTCCCCCTGACACAAACACACACACACACACACCCTGAGTCACAATTCACAGAGTTCCTCAGGAGGCATACCCAAGGGGTCTAAGCTGATTGCTTTAGGATAAGACAGAAAGCAAAAATAGCATGCAATGCTACATGGTCCTGGTAAAAGTAGTGCCCAAGCAGGACCTGTGTGAGTATGCTTTACACCCGTGCTCGTCCTCTGTGTTACCTCATTTCTTCCTCACAGCAACATGGTCAGGAGATACAGCAGCTCCTACAGTCCTTTGCTGGTGATAGCTTGAGATAGTGGTAAGGTGCGCGCTTTGCCTGGGGTCATACTGCCCTCCAGCAGTTCTGCTGGCTCATACAGAAGAGTGGTGTGTGGCAGGTGCAGGGCAGGAAACTAGAAAGTCATGAGGTTCTGTCCTGTCCCTCCTGGTGCTGTAGGGTACCCTGTACCAGCAAGAGATGCTCTTTTTCTTTATCAGAGTTGGCAATTGGCGTATGGGAATGAACAAGTAATGAGCGCCAAATTATTTGTTCTAACGAGACTAAGTGCCCAGTGCCAGTTTTCGTTTATTCGTTTGTTTGTTTGTTGGGGGATATAGTTACCTGCTGTAACTAGGTTGGACTTTTTTGTCTTGAACCATGGCTTCCTGAGAGGGTACAGTACTCTGAGTTTAGGCATTAGTAGTGGACTGTCTGAACCAAAATGACAGGAAGCAGTGAAAGCCTCCAATGCAAAGAGGCAGGTCACTCTCCACACGCCCCTCAGAGTCCCTGGGAGCCACCAGGTGAGCTGTGCAGCTTGCAGAAACCTGCAGCTGCAGGCCACCCTCCCTAAGTCAGGTCCCCCTCACAGAATTGCCCAGGACACTGGGTACCTTCCAATGGCTGTCCACCAGGCAGGCCATATACAAGTCAGTGTGTGCTTGACACTGGTGTGTGCATGCTGCAGGTGTTCACCTTGGGGTAGGAGCTGTGCTATGAGCATTCATGTTAGGATCTTGGATCACTACAGCCTCTGTTCATGGATAAATGCATTGAAATGTGTTCCCGGCCGAGCTGTGAGGGCCGCCTTAACCCTTGCTCCCTTCCCTTCTAGAGCTGCCTTAAGTTCACCAGAACTTGTCCTCTGTAAGGGATATCTTGCCTGGAGAGGATATCTTGCCCTGTTTCTCAAGGTTTTGTGAAGGTTTTGACTGGATATGGCCTCCAGCCACTAATTCCTTTCTCTCCTTTCTGCATGACCTGCCCCCTCCTATTACCTTCTCCTGCCTTTCCTTTCTGTCATTTCCCAACAGGGATTAGAACTGTGGGGCAGCAACAAGCTCAGAGCCAGAGAATGTTCCTGAGTTAGTGAGATTCTGTCACAGGAAGGGAAAGATCATGTGGAAGAAGAACAGAAATAAGTTAGTCTTGGTAATTTGTGAATGTCTTTTTCCACTAACCCTTTCTTAATAAAAGTAAAAGATACAACTCTTAAAAATTTTCATGGACATTCTTTCAATACAGAAAGTTGAGTAAAACAGGAAGGTAGTGCTATCATCCGTTCTAATCTGTTACAGTACCCTAAATCAAACAAATTAACCTGTAGTTGCAGTGGATTTCTCAATAGAGCAAGAACATAAAAGTACTATGTAAAATACCTTCAAAAATACATTTTATACATTTTTTTATTTTTAATTTGGTTTAGCTAAATATGTTCATTAGCTTAACTTAAAGAGTATTACTAGATTCATAAAATGTCTGAAAATGACTAACATTTCCTTGTTATTGTAATATTGCTTGAAATACTCAAAAGAGAAAAATCAAAGTGGAAACAGGTATATATAATTCAGTGCTTAGTAGATCAGGACATTTCCATGCATTTTTCAGTCGGTACTTCCAGATATCTTATTGCTGGCCTACATTTTAACCTGTCTAAATCACATGAGCCATTATTTTTTTTCTGACAAATGGTGATTTTTTCGTCAAAGGTGGATATGTACATTGTAATTTATGATTCCTAACTATGTATTTTTGTGGGATCCTGGAGTAACATTGACTATTTTATGTTCTTGAAAATTTTAAATTACTCTAACAGTGTTGCACAGAAACAAGCTCATGACATCTAACATATTGTATTTTAATTATTAATTGTATTTATTAATTTACTATGAAATGGAGTTTTTCAAATATTTTTCCTTAGTGGATCTGCAGAAATAATTCTTTGCTCTGCATAGGAAAAGATGATATAGTTAATCAATGAAAAGTACTTAGGTGAAATATTCATCCATTAAGAAGGAAGCAGAAGTATCAAGAGGTGAAAGGCATTACCAACTAACTATAATTTTAAACTGAACCCATTCCAGCATATCTCACATGATTTTTTTTAGAATAACTTAATAATTCATCTCATATCAACAAAAGCCTTTGAAACATGGATTTTCACTAGATATCACCTAGAGCTAAAATGAAAACCAAAACAATGTCAAAATGATATTTATGCTCTAAATATGTAGTTGTCCAATGTTGTGCTTAGTATTTGTGTGTCATTAATGCTGTATTCTCCTAGCTATAATAGAAAATTGTTCAAATAAAGATGGATATAAAGGAGTTTTGTCAATGTGTTATAAGTAAACCCACTTCACATTTTAAAACAATAAATTGTTTTTTTTTGAAGACTGAATGTAAATATAACCTTTCCTCATGAGAATATTCTAAGTAGTCTTGGAAATTTAAAAGTTGGCAAGTTTTCTTTCTATACTGGAAAATATAGTGATATATATATAAAACAAAGAGAATTGCCAAACATATTAACAGAGCAGACAAAAACAACTGAGGAAAGGCAGCCTCTTCCCTTCAGGAGGAAGCTATGCCTAACTATCCTGGATTCTCTGACAGAGAAACAGTTATAGCCAAGGGGAATTTGTTAGTGTCAAGTGGGACTTTGGAAAGACTGAACACATGATTTGTATCAAAAGTTCTATTTTCAGTAGGGTAGATGGCATTCTAAGTGTGGAACAGAGATCAAAGAATAAATATGAAGATATACTCCTTTGGGAAGAGAAAGAGCAAGGGTGTTCAGATCTGTGGTTGATTTAGTCTCATCTTCATTTATAATATGGAAAAATGAATACATGGTTTTGGCATAGATTACACACTCTCCCACACCCCCATTTCATGACACTCTCATTCATTAAACTCATTTATTAAGGAATTTTGTGGACACCATGGCAGGCCCTAGAAATATAGCAGCATTGAAATTAGAGTCAATCAGTGACCTCATAGACTAGACTAGTGAGACATCAGGATGCTACAAATAATAAAATGTCAAATTTTTACTTACTTTTTCTAAATAAATTGGAAATGAGTCAAGGTTATCTCCCCAGAATAAAAATCACTCTCTAACCATTGCATTTGATACGTTCATTACAATTCTTTCTGAGGCACATGACAAAAATCAAACTCAAACCAGCTAGATTAAGAATGAAATGTACTTCCCAACATAACTAAAGGTAAAGGATATATCCAGGTGCCCAAGTCTTGGCATCAGGACTATCTGCTTTGCTTTCCCCTGCTTTGGCTTCATTCTTAGCAGTGTTCTCCCTAAGTAGTGCCAAAGATGATGACCCTCAGAAGTATTTGACTTCATTCTGTGACTCTGCTTTCCAACCTCTTTCTCAGAATCTCATCGACTGGTTTGAGTTCTGCTTCCATCTTCCACCCATCACTGTATCCAGGGAGTGCAGTGCTCTCCAGCAGCCTAGCCTGAGCCACACCACCCCTGAAACTTGAATCATCTTCACAGAGGCACAGGACCGATGAGGTGGCAGTGGGGGTCCACCAGAGGGAAGTCAGGATGTAGTTAACAGGAAAAGAAAACAATCCATGTCAACTAAACAGGACAGAAACTCTGCGCATGGTCTGCGCCACACCATGTGCTATGTGCCACTTGAGTGTGTGGGGCTCTGTGTCCCAGGGTGATCTTATCAGTCAGTGTGAGTGTACAGAGAAATAAGTAAGCAAGGGATGGATAGCACAACTGAAGAATTCTGGAACGGTTTGCCACAAGGAATACCTATAGTTTTTCCACTAAACAGGTTGCCATTGTGCTTTTGGACCCAAAATGTAGTGGACATAGTATAAAAGAAGAAAAAAAAAAAAAAAAACCCCGAAGTTAAGGCAGTGGATTTCAACTAAAACAGAAGAATATAAAAAATTCGGAAGAGGATGGAAGATACTTGAAGGAAGAGGATATTGTCCACAAGAATGGTTTGAAAATCCCAAGACGGTTCAATATGGAGAAGTGAAGACCAGAAGGCAAAAATGTGAGCAGGTGCTACAATATCATGCTTGATACAGAAAAGGAAAGCAAATTATTCACCAAAGCTTAAATATTATGTGATAAGTGTACATAATTTGAAACTTCAGTAAAGTTATGGGAAAAGAAATCAAATCCTAGTTTATGTCATCAATAGCAAACTTCTGAAACTCCTTTCCTAAGGTTAGTATTATCAAGAAACCTCAATGAATTTGAAGACAGTTTGGTCAATGCTGCTTGTGACCAGAATGGAAAAAAAAAAAAAAAAAAAAAAAAAAAAAAAAACCAAAATAAGAACTGGATTGTATCAAACCTTCAGGTTATGATCCAGGAAGACACACTTTCCTGTTCACAGCTTACCCTTGGTCTGCTGAAAACAGGATTCTGGGCTGAATGGCCCAGGTGATAGTCACTGTGAAAAGCTGGAGCCCCTAGTGGGGAATAGGAAACTTCTATTAAAAAACATCATGAAAGTGAGAGAAGGGAGGGAGGAAAACAGGGGGAAAGGGTTGGTCATAGGAAGTGAGATGGGCAAAGACAGTCTTGTAAAGTACTGACTAGGAAAGGCCAAACCAGAAGACCTGAGTCTTATTTTCCACCCACCAAGCACTCTGCTCCCTTAAACAAGGGCATCGCTCAGAGAAATGGGCCCTTGTCCCCACCCCTAGCTCCAGATCAACAGCTCAGAGGTAAGAGCAGGCCACGAACATTTCTTCCTAAAGAAACTGACTTCATTTGCAACAGAGTGTAGAGAAATTTGAGCCTAAGGCCACTCACGAACAGTGGAGGTAGTAGTGAACAGGAATTAGGGAGAGATGGTAGATTCACTGTAGATAAAGACTGAACTGTAGGCAAGGGAGATTTCTGTAGAGAACTTGGGGAAGACAGCCAAGATGAGTCCCTGCGGGATCAGAACAAGTTTCAAAGACTGACCTTAGTATCTATCTTTCAAAGGAGCCTGAAACTAACTGGATAATGTATTAGTCTGAGAAGCAAGTTATGCCCCGTGGTAATGTTGAAAACAATAGAGCAGTCAGGAGTAATTAGTGCAGCTTAACAACTGAACTGTGTTCAGGAAGGAGACAAAGTGAGGCCTGCCTGAACCACTGGCATCCCGGGCTGACTGTGAGTAGGGTCAGGTCTCAGCCTCAGAAGCAAAATCACAGCCTTTGCACTATGTGCATGTTGGGGTCAGGGAGAAGATAGATGTCATGGAAATAATCCAGCATGTCATTTAAAATAAAAGGGAAATCACAAACCTAGTTTGTGAGCAATAGCAAGGATAAGAACCCAGAGTTCCTACACTGTATTATCAAGAATATTCAGATCCCAACAAAAAAATTTCAAGACGTACAAAGAAACAGAAAAGTATAATCTGTATGTATGTATGTAAGTGAGAAATCAGATAATAGAAATTGCCTATAAGAGCAATCAGATTTGGATTTAACAGACAAGGACTGCAAAGTAGCCATGATAAGTATGTTTGCAAAACTAAAGGAAACATGATTACAGATGATGAATGACAGCAATGGTACAAGAGGCAGGAGGGAGGAACAAGAATATTTTGTTCTTATAAGGTACTTGCATTACTTGTGAAGTAATTACAGTGTAAAGTGAAGATGAACTGGAATTAAATATAAATGCAGATTGTAAACTCTAGGGCAATCACCAAATAAAAGTAAAAATAGAAGTATAACTGATATGCTAAAAAAGGAGAAAAACAGAATAATACAAAATACTCAGGACCACCAATGGCAGAAAAAGAGTAGAAGACAAAATAGGAACAAAGACCAAGGGCAACAAATAGAAGTGTAACAAATATGGTAGATATTACTCCAACCACATTAATAATTGCTTTCAACAGCTATGGGTTTTGGGGGGGGTTGCAGTGTGGCTTGGGATTGAACTCACAGACGCTTTACCACTGATCTACATCCTCAGCCCTTTTTATTTTCAGACAGGTTCTCATTAAGCTGCCCAGGATGGTCTTGAACTCTCAATCTCCTGACTCACCCTTCCCAGTAGCAGGGATTACAGATATGCGCCACTGCTCCTGCCAAGTTGTATACTTTCAAGTGAGTGAAGTGTTGAGTATGAGAATTATATCTCAACTTAAAAAGTTAAATAGGTCTTTAACATTCGACATGGCAGACTGAGGAGCTCAATAAATTCCCTCCTCAAAGCAAGGAAAACACTGAAAATTTGTCAAAACAATTTCAATGCTCTGTAAATTGACCAACAGTATACAACAAACGAATAGAAATTATTCATGAGAAAACACTGAACTCTGTGTAAGAACAGTAGGAGTCTGGCATTCTTGCCTGGTGCTGCTCCCAACATCCTCTTCTCCCTCAAATGAGATAGCATGGTAGTTCTACCAGAGCAGGGAGAGTTGCAAAAATCAACAGATTTGCTGCTAGAGGGGGCTCACTTCACTTGGAGAGGTGTGGAATATAACCTTATAACCAGTAGTAACAGTGGTGCTCTCAGAACAGGGAATAAGTCTGTTGTTTTAAGCCACCCAGTGTGTGGCACTTTGTTATAGCAACCTTAGAAAATATACAGCATTAATTTGAAGTATGTATGATGAGCCTAATATGCACATTTTAAATCCCTAATGGAACAACTAAAAAATCAACTCAAGAAATAAGATTTTTTTTTAAAGGAAAGGACATTAAAATAATGCATTATTTTTAAAAACTATCAACAAAAAAGTTAGTAAAGGAGAAACAAAGGAACAAAAAATACACATGCCATATAGGAAACAACAAAATGATAGACATAAATCCAACCATATCAATAATTATATTAAATGTGAATGGATTAAATGCTTCTATCAAAAGGCAGAGATTGTCAGACTGGATTTAAAAAAAAACAAAGCCAAACAATGTACTGCTTATGAGTTACACTTTAGATTCAAATATACATATAAATTGAAAAAAAGAAGAGAAAAAGATATCCATAATAATGGTAACTATAAGACAGCAAGAGTGGCCATATCAATATCTGACAAAATAGACTTTTTAATAAAAAAATTTTTTTTCAAGAGAAAAAGAAGGACAATTTTGTAATGATGAAAGAATTAGTTCAATCTTTTACCAGATCTAGAGCTTATTGGTATTCCTTGATCCCCATTCACCATAACATACTTAGAGTATGTCCCTTGCCATCCCCCCAGTCTCCAGTTTTCCCAGGGTTTCCCAAAGATGAACAGTTAGAGCTTGTTCCTTGTCCCCCAATATCCATTCTCCTTTCAGACAAAACTATACTCCCAAATCTCTTTTGCTACTAGATATGGTCATGTGGCCAAGTGTTCTGGGAAGGGACAGATCTTCCCAGGTCCCTTTCACTTGAATGTGACATAGGGAAACATCTTGGACCATGTATTTGAGTAACACATCCAAGGACAGTGACACCACAAGACAAAGGCTCCTGATCCCTAACACTGAGATCACCACCCCCCCATGGACTCCTTGGCCCACTTTCTATGTAAGAAAGAAATGAACCTTGTTTGACCCATTGTTTAAAAAAAAAAAAATGTGTACCTACCTTCTAGAACATCTTCCCAAGATACACAAAGCAAATTGGACAGAATTGAAAGGAAAAATTGAAAACTGAACAGTATTAGTTGGAGTTTTCAATATCCCATTCTCAAAATTAATAGAACAAATAGAAAATCAACAAAAATACAGAAGACTTGAAACCACTCTCAACCTACTTGATCTAACATATTTATTTAACACTCTACCAATAATAGCAGAGTACATGTTCTTTTCAAGTATGTATGGATCTTTCTCCAGGATAAATTGGTCATATGCAAGACAACAAGACGAGTGTGCGTTCAGAAGTACTGAAATCATAGAAAGTACATTCTCTGACCACATGGAGCACAGAATTAAGTTGGGAATCAATAGCTAAAGTAAAAAAATTAAATTCCCTAATAGTTGAAGATTAAATAACATACTTCTAAATAACACATGGGATGAAGAAAGGAAAACTAGAAAATATTTTGAACTGAAGGAAAACAGAAATGGAACATGGGATGTAGATAAAGCAAGATCTAGAGGGAAAGTCATAACTTTAAATGCCTTTATTAGAAAAGAGGATACATCTCAAATCAGTAACTAAATTTTACCTTAAAAAGTGGTGGCAGGGGTGGGGGAAAACATAAAAATAGGAGATCAGTGGACTAGAGGAAGGGGATTAAGGAGGAGGGAGGAGAGACAGGAAAAAGGAGGAACTGCAGAAAGAAAATGACCAAATTATGGTATGTACACATATGAATACACCATGGTGAGTTTCACCTCTATGTATATCTATACAGCACCAATTAAAAAAAAAACTATGAATAAATAGAAGGAAGACCAGTAGACTAGAGAAATGTGAATAGAGGGAGGATGGAGAGGAGGAAAAGTGGAAGCACTGGGGACTGAAGTGGAGCAAATTACATTCTATGTATGTATGATTATATCAAAATGAACCCCACTACTATGTATAACTATAATGCACTAATTAAAACATTTAAAAAATAACTAGGGGAAAAGAGAGCAAACTAAACACAAAGTAAGCAGAGGGAAAGAAATAATGATTAGAGTGGAAATCAATGAAATTTAGAAAATAACCAGAAAATCAAAGAAAGCAATGAACAAAATTGATAAACATTTATCCAGGTTGACTAAGCAAAAAGATAAAAGATTTAAATTCCAAAAATCGGGAATGAATGAGGGAACATTATTCCTGGGTTAGTCCAGGACTGGAATGAGGCAAGCAAGGGGTTTAGGGTGCAGATTTAAGGATGTGCTTGTCCCCAAGGTCATGCAACTGCAGTCAGCACCCTGTGTACCTCACTGGCCTCACCCTAGTCCTACAGAGTTAGGATTGCAGGATCAGAGCGTCATGAAGAACGCAATGCCAACAAGTGAGATGAAAGGGACAAATTCTTGGATAGAACAAATGTGAAAACTGACTCAATAAGGCCTAGGAAATCTGAAAAGATTTACAAGTGCTGGGCATGGTGGTGCACACCTGTAATCCCAGTGACTCAGGAGGCTGGGACAGTAGAAATTTAAGTCTGAGACCAGCCTCAGCAACTTAGCAAGGCCCTATCTCAAAATAAAAAATAAAAAGGGCTGGAGATGTGGCTCAGTGGTAAATCACCTCTAGGTTCAATCTTCAGTACCAAAAAAAAAAAACCAAAAAACAGAATAGGTTTACAAGAAAAGAAAGTGAGACCAGAAAATTAAAAAAAAAAAAAAATGATCATCTCATCAGTAGACACAGAAAAAGTAATGTTCTGCATCTGGAACTGCTGGTTGTCTGGTGGTACTCAGGTGTGTTAATGTATTCCACGAAAAAGTATAGATTGAGCTAGTCATTTACTGGTCACACATTTTTCTGTATGTTATTTTTCAATAAAATTTTTATTTAAATAAGAAAGCAACTAAATTTATTTCTTAACTCTAAGCAGTAAGGCAACTATGGGTATCCACAGTATAGCTTTTCTTTATGTAATTATTTGGATAATTGGTGCACAAAATCGAATTTACCATAATCCTCCATTTGTGGCACTATCTTTATTGGTCTATGCTAGGTCCTATATCTATATATCCCTTTTTTCTTTGTTTTCCTCCCATTTCCCTCCACCTCCCATAGGTGTCCACTCTTGCAGATTTAATGGATGACTTTGCAATTTATCATCCACACCTTTATTTACATGTACTTGTATCCATGACCAATATCCAGTATTGCAGTTTTTATGAGACTTCAGATGTATATAAAGACTTACACTAGACATCTATTCAACATTGCTTTTTAGATCACGTCCATTCCTGCTAGTAGCTATAGAGTTTATGTTGTATTTCCTATTTTATTTCTTTATTCCTCCATTGATGGACATTTAAGTGTTTTCAACTCTTTTATAACCATGTTGTAATAAATATTTACTTTGCTCTTTAAGTGATCTGAGAATTTTTCTGCCTAAACTTATTTTCACTAAATATTCTCAAACTGTAACAACCCAATATTTTGATGATATTGTCACTGATTTTTTTTCTAATACTTTCTTGGTTTTACTTTTAAGTTTATTACTTTCTTTCTTTTTTCAACTGGGAATTGAAACAGGGGCACTTTACCACGGAGCTTATATCCCTTGTCTTTATTTATTTTATTTTTTCTTTTTTTAAGACAGGGTCTAAGTTGGTGAAGGATAGCCTGGAACTTGCCATCCCCCTGCCTCATCCTCCTAGTCTCTGGGATTATAGACCTGTGCCACCACACCCAGCTACTTTTTCAGTTTTAATCATGAATCCACATGGGGTTTATTTTTGAATGCAGCACTTGCAATGGATCTGCTTTTGTTTGTTATTTTTCCACATAATTGGTCCATTTATTAAATAATCTCTTCTCTCTCAATCTGCTCTCAAGCACACCATAAAATGCCGGGCCCTGTTGGAGGATCCCGTGATGCTACATTGTTCATGTATCCATTCTCATGCAAGTGTCACAATGTTTTAATACCACAGCTTTGTTATGTCCCTTACTATGTGATAGAGCATATCCCTCTTCTTTGATCTTTATTGTGAGAATTGTCTTAGTTATATGCAGGCTTTTGTTCCATATAAATATAAAATCATTGCAAATATATCATAAAATTAAAAAATCATGGTACAACAGACTGCTACTAGGATTTTTATTACCATATATTGGGTTTACCATAATTTGGGTGAAACTGACACCTTCGCCATGTTAAGTGTTCCTATCCACGAAAATGGCATGTCTCCCCATTTTTCAGGCCTTCCCTTATTTTGTGTCCTTTAAAGAGAAATTTAAACATTTCCTCCTCAAAGGTAAAATGTATTTTTGTTACTGTGACCTCTGGATACTTTACAGTTTCGTTGATATCATAAATATCTTATTTTTATTTCTTTTTTTATTGTAAACAAACGGGATACATGTTGTTTCTCTGTACATGGAGTAAAGGCATTCCATTTGTGTAATCATATCTTATTTTATGTTTCATATAAAATCCTCAGAAAAATGTAGCTTACCCATTTTTATATTTGATTTTGAATACAGCTACCTTGTTTAACTTAATTCCAGTAGTGTGTTGATTCTCCCGGGTTTTCTGTGTAAGTGGTCATATCCTTTGCTCCTTTCCGTAAACTGTGGTTCAAGGAGCTCAGTCTTGGGCTGAAGCGCTTCAGGACACCCTGTTACCTGCCTTGATACGAGCTCAGCCCCCGGAGGCGGCTGGACCCTCCCTCCCGCAGGACCCGCTCCAGGGACGACACCTGCCAGCTGGCAGCCCCGGCCCGGGCCAATGACTGGGCGGACTCTCCAAGTTGGTCTCGGAAGGACCAATCCTGCGACTTCTCTCCTCCCTTCGCAGTCAACGCAGGGAAAGTAAGCAGTCGGTCGCTGGAAAACTTCTGGGCAAGATGGCCCTGTGGTGACTTAGGCGACCCTGCTCCCGCCCACGGAGCCGCAGCCCACCGGTCGAGCCTCGCACTCCCGCAGCGGTGGAGTTACCCGGCCGCTCTCGCCCATGGCGGTGGCCGAGCTGTACACTCAGGTAGGAGGGTCGGCCGGACCCAGGGGGGGACGCTGGAGGGCGGCGGGCCCGGCGCAGCGCTGACTGTACCTGGCGCCCGCGCCACACCTGTACACCTGGCGCGGGGAGGGCCGGCGCGCAGGCCGCGGAGGGCCAGCCGGGACAGGGGGGCCCAGGCAAGCGTCGCCTCTGGGGGGGCTCTGGTCCCCGCCGGTGGGAAAGGCGCCCCCAGGAGCCTGGGTCCACTGGGGATGGGAAGATCAAGTGGGCGACCGGGCCTTTACTGAATGAGTCCCCACCTCCTATTCCTGGAACACCTCTTCCCCTTCCTCCCCGGCCACCGGTGGAATCCGAGTTGCCCACCAGGACGTAGAAACTTCAGACACCTGGGAACTTCTGTAATCTTCTTGAACAACTTGACCCGCAAATGGCTGTATTCAGGATGCCTTCTAGAACGCTGTCTTCAAAAGCCTTGCTTGTCCATTTTCGCTCATCCGATGAGTTGAAGCTGCTTGGGCCACACACACCTGCAGTGGTGGTGGAGCGCTCCCGGGACCCCAAGGGTCCTGATGTGCAGCCCCAGACCCTCCAGCATCTACTGTAGTACTTCACAGTTCATAAAGCACCTTTCACACGCCCTGACTCTGAGAAACACTCTAGAGCATTGCTCTGAACCCTCCTCCTTCCTGTGGAGGGCTTCAGTCCCACAGAGTGCCCAGACCCTCTGAGAGGAGCCTGAAAATTACCTGGATAAGGGGTATAAAAGTGTTGGCACTCTTGAAAAACTAACATTTAAATATCCATAAAGCAGATCCTCCTACACACCCCACTGGGGGAAATCTGGAGTCCCCGAAATTCAGATATTGGAAATCCATTAATTTCTCCTGACACATGTCCTACCTTTAAACTTTAAAAGGCAATTTCATTGTAGATACACAGTGAAAGATCATTGTAAAGATTAATCTCTAATGGCTTAAGCAAACTTTTTTCTTCTACTCTGCTTAATTAGTAACAATTCAAATACAAATAGACAAAATGGGATTTACACACTATGCATTTCCATTAACTAGAATTTTAAATGAGTGTCTGAATTGCCCTAGCTCTGCTCTAGAATATTTTTACCAGTGAGACTATGAGCCATCAGATATCCAACAGTGCTTAAATCTTTAAATTACTAGAGGCGGGAGAAAATTCTTGAACAAAACTATTCTTAGGGGGTATCTTCAATGGATACATAAAATTACTGATGATTAAGTTATTATAAGTAACAATTTTTTCCTGAAGCAAAAATACACAGATGTGAGCACCCCATCATCAAGCACCTCAAACCTCAGATGTTTATTAAATGCCTACTAGGTGCCAATACAACACAGGAAAATGGATATGGAAGTTACAAAGAGACAAACTTGGATGGACAGAGAACCTGGGAATCCCAGGGATGAAGGAGTCTGATGGCTGTCTCTACTGCAAAATAAAACAAAACTATAATAACCCAAGGCTGTTCTCGTGGGTCACCAGTGTCCTTAGACTGTCACCTCCTTTCCAGGTAGTCATTCAGCTCATTTGTCGGTTGTGGAGGTGGGAAGCTCCCTCATTTGTAAGACTGCCTGACTAGGTTTTAGAGATCATACTTTGTTAAAGTTTCTTTCTTAAATTGAGACAAGATCTAAACTTTGTCCCTTGCTTCCTTGCCACCCCTCCTCCCTGCAATCCCGCTGATGGTCCTGGGATGCCAGTCCACAGGATTACCCTAAATCAAAGTTTGTGACTGGGAAACTTTGTCCACTTTTAATCCCCAGGGGTGCTCTGTTTCCCGGTGTTGAAGTGGAGAGGAGGCATTGGGGAAAGTGCATAGTCCAGGTGGCTGCAGAGGATGGGCCAGGCCAGGGGCCGAGTCTTCTGCCCAGACACAGTGAAGCCGAGGCAGCACAGGTCCTGGCAAGGGAGAAAGAAGAGGGCTGAGGACAGGACACTGGGGAGTACGTTTGTTCAGGGAGAAAGGAAGCCCAGGGCCTGAGCTGAGCCATCACAGAGGAGGAAACAGCAGAGCTGTCATGGGGAGCCACAGAAAGAGGCACCAGGAGGGGACAGGGGAGTCTGGAGAGAAGCCTTGATGAGAGGAGTGATTGCAGCCGCTGAAGTGTAAAGTGACCCATTTCTTTTCAAAGTTATTTGGCTATGTGCCTTAGAAATGTTCAGAGGAGCAGTTCCACTATTCAAATTCTCTCTGAGAAAAACTGGTCTGCCATTCTCTACTTGAAGCCCTCTGGAGGGCCCTGTCCCTTTCAGACTTGCTACCTAGCCATTGGGTCCTCCCTCTTATCAGCTCCCAGCCCCAGCCTCTCCTCTCCTACCTTGGCTCCCACTCTGCCAAACTTCTTGCGTCCCTCGGTGCTTTCCTGTGTGTGCCTCCTCTGTATTGGCACACAGAGCTCCCTCTGTCCGACTTGCTCACGATGCCTGCAACCTTTCAAAGGCCATTTGGCCAGGACTTCTGAGAAATCTTTGCAGCTTGCCCCTCCACCCAGCTGTCCTCCACACTGCCTGTCAACATGGCTTCTAACTGTGTCTCCCCCACCGACCAAGAGCTTCCAGAGAATGGGGAGCACTGGGGCTCTGTAAGTGCTTCATGTGAACATGAGTGCAAGGATAAATTTTTTTGCTTAAGGAAAAGCTATGGACCTGGGTTTAATCCCCAGTACCATGGGTGTGTGTGTGTGTAAAACAAACAGGAAAAGCTGTGGACGCGTAGATGACAATGATGATGGTTATTTCTGTCTTGCAGTCTTGGTAAATCCAGTACTGCTTAGGTGCCAGAACTATGCGTACCTTCTCTCACTTAATCCAAATAAACATGTTAGATGTTGCGATCTCAGTTTTAGAAATAGTCAGGCAAGGGTTACGTAGAAATGATGGAGCCAGGATTAAAAGCCCATGTCTTGATGCCTCTCACTACCCCCACGCGGTCCCACCACTTATAGCGTCTTCCTCCTCTTCAAAGGCTCTGACCTTTTTCGCACACACAGAGGACTTGCGGGAAGTCCGTCCACCTCCCAGCTACCTCCCCTGCACCTGCTAATTTGTCATTATTCCTTGTAATAACTAAAATGGGACCAATCCTAATGTCCAGCAAGAGAATTAAGCAAATTACAAAAGATCCACATGATCAGATAGTAGAAAGCCATTAAAAGTGCTACTTATGAAGACTTTGAAATGACATAGAAAATACTCGCATTACATGAAAAATGAAAGAATGAAAATTGAATATGCTGTGATCATACACATGAATATATGTAACAAAGGAAAAGACCATACATGTCAGCAACTGAAGACTGGACAGTCAGTTCTGGTAGCTGCAGAGATGTCAGGCAGGGCCAAAGCTGAGGAAGGTGGTTAGATTTGGCCTCTTGGGGGTCTGCGATGTGGTTCTTTGTCAGTAGAATTGGACCCTGACCTGGCTGTGAGCTGACGGGAAGGAACCAGAGGCTGCTTGGGTGCACCTCCAGGGAGAGGGGAGCCTGAGTTGTGGTGGCAGGAGGTGAAGGTGTGGAGGTCTTCAGAGAGAAGGAAAGAAGCCGAGAGCCCTTGGCAACTGCTGAGATGAGATTGGGCTGGACCGAGAGCTCAGGGGAGCCACAGTACCACCAGGCTTTTCAGCATCCTCCAGACCTACCCACCCTCCAGCCCCCAGCCCCGCCACCCAGGGCGCTTCCTCTGGGTGAGTTTAAGTACCTCCATGTTCACCTCAGTGGCCCTGTCTAGATCTGGTCTGCCCAACACGATCCCAGTGGAACTGTGTGGTACGATGTCTTGTGAGCGCCCCTCCGTACAGCCTGGCATTATGTTAGTGCTGTTTGTTTTCAGCAGAGATGGCAGATCCTCTGCCCCTGGAAGGCTCTGTGCTTGATGCCTCAGGTCAAGTTCTGGTCCTGCCCCTTATTAGCCTGGTGGCACTAGGCAAGGTATTAAACCTGAGTTTCTACACCTGTAAATAGGATTTAATAGTACTTCTCAGCTTGGAAAGTTGCTCTAAGGATTACATAATGTGTGTAAAGCCCTTAGCATAATACCTAACATATAATCCTTAATAAAGGTTAGTTGTTTTTTATATCGATACTATTAGAATACAGTTAATTCTGGGTACCTACATGCTGGACTTTACAATCATTAAAATTTTTATCTGGTTATTGCCCAGAGTTTCTGTAGTTTGTCAAAACTTTTTAAAACTTGGTCATCTTTAATTATCATTTCATCTGCTTATTTGATACACACACATTCTGTTTTCTTTGTCCAAGATACTGGTGAATGATGAGTAGAAGGGGAGGCAGCGGAGCTCTAAACCCTCCCAAGGTCTTTTGAAAAATAAAATGCAGCTCTTGCTTATTACCAAGGACTCAAGTTATGACACTTTAGCCACAGATACACTAATTATAATAATTTAATTATCCATTCCTCTCACTTATATACAAATTCAAAGAAGTTCTGCTGAAACTCAGATGTGCCAGATTGAGAGGAGCATCTTCCCCTGCAGTCTAGGGTCCCTGTGTAAAATAAGGTCTAAGTTCAGTTTAGTCATTTTCCACTTGGCTATTCTAAACAACTTCTCCATATATCACTAATGATGCTAAAAAATTAGATTTATCCATTGTATTTTCCATTGTAGTTCAAAAAAGTTTTTTAAAGTCAACCTAAAATACCAGGTTTAGTCTTTTTTTAAATTTACTTTTTATTCATTTGTTGTAAAGAATGTTACTAAGAATACAAATGAAAGACCAAATTTAGTCTCTAATTGGTGCAACAGAACTACTGGGAAGTTGAGATTCTGTTCCACAGGTGTTTTTGGAATGCTGGCTATGGGAAGTCGTTGCACTGGGTCCTAAGGCACTAAGAGGCCCTTGAAGCACAATTGCCAGTGGAGCAGATGGGAGGGAACTCAGTCACCTGGGGAGGGGCAGCAAGAGCTCTGCAGAGGAAGCACCAGCCTGCCGGGGTCAGTGCCAGAGTTGAGGGGGTCCTTGAATTGACCTTTGGCTGCTGGGGAGGTTTGCTTGCTCCTGGGAAGAAGCAGGGTGGGGCTGGGTTGGAGGGAACAGAACTATACAGCAGAGAGTCAAAGAAGTGGTCATATTCTAGAAACTGCTAATGGTTTGAAGTGGCAGCTCACAGAGGATGGTTTTTAAAGGGATGAGGCCTGAATAGGAAAATTGTCCAGGACAGTGGCTCCCCAAGCCTCGCGGTTCATCAAAATCCATGTGGGGGAGGTGACTTTCAAACTTTCTTCTTGCCAGGCCATACCCATGGAAATTCTGATCAGTGTGGGTGAGGGGGTCTGTGTGTTCAAAGAAACCTGGTGCTCAGCTGGTTGAGGCAGCTGCTAATTCAGGGCCCTGTCAGAGGGATGGTGGGCAGGAGCAGAGAGGTGAAAGTCGTTGAAGAGGTGGGCAGGCTTTCCACCTGGTGACCACCTGGGGGCAGAGACACAGAGATTGAGACAGCATTGTCCCTTGGCATGAGGAGAAAGAGAAAGGAGGAAGGGAAGCAGATTTGGGGTAGGCAGAAACATCTTTTGAGTTAGGAATTTGTGAATATCCAAGGACATTTAGAGATTGACATTTGGGAGGCAATTGGAGATGTGGTCAGAGTTCCACTGTGAGATCTGGGCTGAGGGTGTCAAAGGTGCAGGTGTGAGGGCAGTTGTAGAGGCCTTGGAAATGGATGGAACTCTCCAGAAACGGCCTGTCATGAAAGGAAGCCAGGAAGGATCTTAGGAGACATGGACAGGGGGCAGAAGGGACAGAGGAACCTAGGGAAGGGGACTTTGAGGAACAAATGCAAAGGAGAACCATAGGGAGGGGTGTCTTCAACCTGACCTGGCTGACCCCAAGTGTGGAGATGCCCTTCTAGTCAAGAAAGTGGCTCTAGGAAAGAAACTCAAATCACTCCATGTTCTGTGTGAGTCTTCAAGTCGTTTCCGTGGCTGCTGCCAGAAGACCCCCAGACAGGCAGCAGTGTCTCCTGTGCACACCAGGGCTGAGGCGATCCAGCATGTTCTCGAGCACATATCATTTCCTGAGCCTCAGTGGTCCTGAGCCTGTGCCTCCTTCCCCAGCTCCGGGAGGAGTCCCAGGAAAGGCTCAGGAGATGACCTCTCCTCTCTCTTGGTTCTGCAGCAGCTTTTGCAGCCATCCAGAGGCCTTCTGGAAGCTTCTGCCTCACAGGAAGGAACCACACTCAGGGACTCACGTGAGAGCTGGTCACATTGCTTGCAAAGCCTGAGTTTTTATTTGTCTAAGTGCTGCAGTTAGTTGTCCTTGCAGCTTGAAGCGTTGCCTGTGGGTACAGGAATGTGAGGAAGGAGGGAGGGAACGAATGGGCGGAACCTACTTGGGGCTGAGTAAACTTCTCTTGTGTTTGTTTACCAGGCTGGGTTGCACTGCAGGGCTCTGAACACCTGGCAGCACATGGCAGCAGCGCACCAGGACCAGCAGGGTGTGGGCTGCCTGTGACACTGGGGCACAGAAGAGAAGCGGGCAGCAGTGACATGTGTCCTATCCTAATACTACCTTTCCGTTTAATAGTACTTTTAGCTGAAACAAGCCCTAAACTATTGCTCAGTGAGCATGCAGACTCGCAGGTGTATGCTTGCTGCTGGGAATTCAGGTTCTCTCCCAGGCCAAACTCACTCAACCAGGAGTTCAAACCTGGAGTCTCAGGCTCCAGCTTTGCCAGTGTCCCGGTCCTTTGAGCCTCCTAAGTAGTATTTGGTGAATTTTTGCTCTCCCTGGGCTTGACTTGGGGTATCAGTAAAACAAAAGGATTGATTGACGATTGCCTTAGTGATTGGACCTTACCTCTCAGAGCTCCAGGCTTCCGTGGAAGGACCTTGGGCCCAGCCACCCGCTCAGCTCCCATCGGGCACCTGCACTCTTGGCTCCCGTCAGGCACCTCCACTCTCACCTGCTTCACATGGTGGGCTCCACCATCATTGGAAATAAACTTCTGCAGTTTTAAGAAGGTGGACAAACAGCTTGGAGTAAATAGTCTCCAAGGATCTTTTTAGCTCTGAAACTCCATCATGGCCAATTCTTGATAAATTGGGATACTCCATTTAATGAGTATTTTTAAGAGTAGACCTGAGGTAGAAAACATGTAGCCCATGGCAACAAGGATGTGTGTGGGAGTGGATGGTGCATGTGTGTGTGAGGCCTGTGTTTATGAGGCACAGGAGTGTGTCATTGCCTGCCAGCTCATTCTAGCTCATTCTTCCATTTGCATGATTTCTCTCTCTCTCTGTCAAAACCTACTTTTCCTGTGTCCCATTTCAGCAAGCTCTTTTTGGATGCTAACTGTGGAGAATTTAGGCAATTCGAATAACTTACAGTAGACGTGATTGATATGATTGATGTTCAACCAATGACTTTCTTTCTTTCTTTTCTTTTCTTTTTTTTTTTTTTTTTTTGGTCAATTGAGACAATTTGCATTAACTGATAATGTTCCTCATCCAACATTTTCCTGGTCTCCTAGTACTGTGCCCTGATCTTTATTTTATTCTTATTCTGTTTTCATTAATCAATGGGGACTCATTATGTTGTCTCTGCTGGTCTCAATCTCCTTGGGCTCAAGCAATCCTCTACCTTTATGACCTCATTTGACTTGAATCACCTTCTAATGAGCCACCTTCTAATGACCCAATCTCCAAATGAAGTCAAATGGGCAGAGAGGTTAGAACTTCAACATATAAATTCTGGAGGACACAATTCAATTGTACCTGAATACCTGGACATCAGCACTGAGCCTAGTGTACTGGTTGCCTGTTGGGATTGGAGCTGGGCAGCTACCTGTGGACTTGCACCTCTCCAGGGTGGGCATCCCTGGCTGCTGACCATTGTGATGAAACAGTGATGGTGCCACTGTAACGATACTGCCATGGCAGTCTACAAAGTGCTTTCAAGTACTTAGTCTAATTCAGCCTCCCAGCAAGCCCGTGAGATAGATATGGTACACATTTTATGGATGGAAACCATGGTGCCAGAAGTTAAGTGTGTGGCTTATTCCCCTGTAGAGCATCAGTGGTGGACCAGATCCCTCTTCTCTGACCCTTGTAGAAAGCACTCACCAATTCCCAGGAAGGGATTCTTGGACTTCCTTCCCACCCCGAGGCTTTGAGTTTTCAAGGTGTATTTAGCATGCTTTGTGAGTTCCATTTCCTATCGAATTGAGCTACAATTGATTGCAGAATGCACTAAAAATGGTCTCATCCAATAAAAAGTAGGTAAGGAATATTCCTAATGGAGGAACTTAGTTGACAGAAAGAAATCTTCCCACATCTAATCATCTAATGATCTGCGCTTTGGGTTTTAAAGTGCTGAAATTGAGCCCGTCTAATTCTGTCGAGCAGTACAACAGGGTTTGGATTCCTGATCCTGAAGAAGTTTGGAAGTCTGCTGAAATAGCAAAGGACTACAGAGTTGGCGACAAGGTCCTGCAACTCCTGCTGGAAGACGGAACGGTGAGGGTCCTTACTCGTCCTAGCTACAATGATGTATAAGTGGTATGCGTGTGGAGGGGTGGAGGGCAGATGGTCCTGTGGGAGCAGCCCAGGGGAGGGCACATGAGAGGGCACTGGCACCAGTCCCAGGAAGGCCAACTGGTGCTGTGGATCCCCTGAGGTGTTTGTACCATGCCCTCCAAGCTGTCCCACAGCGGGGCCCTCTCTGTAGTGGGGTCCAGATGCAGTTGCCAGGCTCTCTGCCCCTCTGCCGTATTTCCAGGTGTTCAGCTTTGTTTGCTGAATGTTGAAAAGTGGTGAGTTATTTTGGTTTCATGAGTCTCAGCAGAGAAACTGGACAAAGATAAGAAACTTGGAGGGAAGTAGTTTGAGCCCAAGGCATAATCAGCAAGGGGAAAAAAAGTCAAGAAGAGAAGAATAGAAGAGAGAGAGAAACCAGGACGAGGGAGATGCGGGAGGAGACCGGAGGGAGAAAAAGCCTGTCTGTAGGTATACAGGGCACAAGGCCAGCATGAGAGGACAGGAACGTGCAGCTGTGTGTGACGTTAGGCAGAGCCTCTGTCCATGCTCACATGGCGAGGGAGAGGCCACTGGTGAGTCATGAGCGTCAGCAGGGGCCCCGTGGTGGCATGGGTTGTGAGGGACCTCTCTCAGAGGCTGCCTGTGCCCTTTGATTGTGCAGCTTCTGAAGATTTTGCATCTTCTTGAAGCAGTCATCATGAGTCGTCCTTTTCCCACCACGATGACACCCCTCTGAGTCCATAGCCAGGTGACCTTGCATTTTAGAATCAAGTATCTGGATGCAGAGCTAGACAGAAGATTTGTGCTCCATCCAACACCAGAGGAGGTCTGGGGAATACCTGAAGAATACTGGATGCTGGAAATTACAAAGCACACTTCCAGTCAGACTGTCCTGGACATTCCTGAGATCCTGGGAAGGAGGCTAACATGGTAGCCGAGTTCACATCCTCTAGAATCAGGCTGGCTGGATCCAATCCTGGCACAGCTGCTTGCTAAGTCTGTGACAGTGGTCCCTCAGCTTCCTCATATGTAAAAGGAGTTAGTGGCAGTGCCATCACAGGGTCCTGAGATCATAGGTCACCCAGGGGTACCTGTGCAAGAACCTGTGTGAGAATGCCACCTTGTCACTTAGCCTTCCCTTCTGACCAGTATCGCCTCATGGCTTTTACCAAGTACCTCCTGAGCACAGTCAAGATGCCAATCAGGGATCAGTAGCTTCACCTGGGGAGAAGAATCTGGAGACAGCAGATGCAGTGGCAGCATGCTGCTGTAATGGTCTTAGGAGAGCCTCAGCTGCGGCTCCCAAGGCCCTAAACGGGCCCAGGGAGAGGCAGGTAGGATGGCGCAGAGCCAGGCTGCTCTGGCTTCAGCCCCAGCTGCACCTGGAGGACAAAGTCTGCTTTGTGTGAGAAAATGTCACCTCTGCCTCCAGCTGTCAACACCCCTTCCCCGCAAAGAGCAGTTCACTTTCTCCTCTTCTCTTCCCTGGTTTCCCTCACACATAGCTCACATAATGGCTGAACAGGAAATGGGACTTGTCGATTTAAAACAGAAAAATTATAACCGGAAAGGTAAAACATATTATATGAAAAGCATCTTTCTGGATTGTATTCTCAAAACACAAGTTGACAGCATGCTGGCCAGGCCAGGCCCACACAGGAACTTGCTCTGTTGATGGTAGAGCAGGGGCCATTCCCAGGATTGTGTCTAGTCGTCCTGGGTTGGCCAGAGCCATTCATCTGATGCAAGACAGACCAGCTGACCTGGTCGGCCATCAAAACCCGTCAACACTGGTGGGAGGCATCTAGGTAGTGACAGAGCACAGGTTTCAGAATCAGGCCCACATTGACGTGTGACCTTGGACAGCAGACTCAGTCTCTGAACCTGTCTTATTAACTGTTCATTGGAATAGTCATGCTCTCCTTGGAAGGCAGTTTTGAGGATTAAATGAAGCAATCAGTGCTGAGTGTCTGGCATGGATGCAGTGTATGGGGCACCTGTCAAGGGACAGCTGGCCCTGGACCAGGGATCAAAAGCAAGCCAGTGGTACTGACTAAATGCCAGGAAGCCAGCCTGTCAAAGTGAAGGTATGCTGGGTGACCTTGCTCAAGTCACTTTACCTCTCTGACCTTTACTTTACCCAGGCATGCAATGAGAGTGGTCTCAGATCACTCTGAACCTGGAGGACCCAGTGGTCTCTGGTATGAATGGTACAAGGGATGATAACCTGGCCTTCATTCTGCTCAGGTAGCTACTTTGGGAATACTAGGTAAATCTGGCAGAAGGTCCCCCTGGGAAAGTCACTCAGCTCAGGGCTCTGCAAAAGGAGCCTTGAGCGCTCGGCATCCTGCAGGAGGCTGCAGATAGGAGTTGCCTGCACCAGGGGCCTGGTATAGAGACCACCAACCACAATGCCCCTTCAGATGCTTCTGACCACCAAGCATAGCAATTCTGACCAGAAATTTGGCCACCCTGGAGCCGTAAGTGACCTTAAGACATCTGTCATTTTAGCAGCAGCATCCAGTTTTTTAATGAAGACTTCCATGACCCCAGCATTTCAACCACAAACAAGTGGAGTCCCTGTGGTAGAATTGGGGTGAGGCACCTGGGTCCCTGCCCATCTAGCTTCCTTGCCACTCTGCATTGAAGCCTCTTCGGCTCTGGAGACCTCTGATCTGATCCAGCCCTGTTCACAGATAAGAGAAAGACGCCCCGAGAGGGTGGGTGACTTGCCCCCAGGCACACAGTCAGGGCCCTGGTCCCCTGGCTCCCACTTTTCATTACTCCAGTGGTCACCGATGAAGAGTGTTTTCTTTTTTGCTGCACTTGAAAGCTTGTTTTTCAGTATCAGTGGTGAGTTGATAGGAGGTAGATAGAAGAAAAGCCAGGGGTTTTGCAGAAATGCCAAGTCTTTTCTCTTCAGAAGTTTAATTTCATCTTTGCCCACAGGAGCTGGATTATCCCATTGACCCAGGATCTCTGCCTCCGCTCAGGAATCCTGACATCCTTGTGGGCGAGAATGACCTCACGGCCCTGAGCTATCTCCATGAGCCTGCTGTGCTCCACAATCTCAGAATCCGCTTTGCAGAGTCCAAACTCATTTACACCTACAGCGGTAAGGAGACTGATTCTAAGATGTGAGGAAGAATGCTGAGCCTAACACCTGCTGTCCAGAGCATCCCAGTTGTTTCTATCATGTTTATACTGAGCATCTAGGATCTGCTATAAAATGTGTCCATGGGGGAGAATGTTCCACAGAACTATGACTGGACTACTTAGAAAAACAAATGTCACAAGGCTCGTATTTGAGTGTCTCATTGGATTTGATACACTACTCACGTATTGGGACACTGATATTATTATTACAGTTAGGTTGCAAATTACAAAAGGCTCTCAGTTTGGGGGCATTTTCCACCTGTCATTCAACCATCAGAATAGCCCAGAGATAAAGATGATCATCAGGGAACCAAGATTCAGAGCATCAAGTGACCTGACAAAGTCAAGCAGGTTTAGTTAAGTGGCAGAGCTGGGGTTTCCTAAAAGAATCTGGAGGGATGGACATCTTAGTCTGTTATCTGTTGCCATAACAAAATACCTGAGTCTAGATGTTTTAAAAAGAATAGAAGTTTCTAGGCACAGTGACACATGCCTATAATCCCAATGGCTTGGGAGGCTGAGGCAGGAGGATCTTGAGCTCAAAGCCAGTCCTAAGCAACTCTAAATAAAATATTAAAAAGGGTTGGGGATATGGCTCAGTGGCTACGTACCTCTGGGTTCAATCCCAGGTACCAAAAAAAGAAGAAGAAGAAAAAGGAGAAGGAGGAGGAGGAGGGGAGGGGGAGGGGGAAAGGAGGGGAAGAGGAGGAGGGGAAGGGGAAGAGGAGGAGGAAGAGGAAGAGGAGTAGAAGTTCATCTGGCTCATGGTTCTGGAGACGGAGAAGTCCGAGAGCAAGTCGAGGGTCTCCATCACAAGGCACAGGGCATCGCTTGGTGAGACAGCAAGTGTGCTAGCTCAGGTCTTTTCCTCTTCTTATAAAGCCACTGATGCCACCATGGGGACCCCACTCCCATGACCTCATCTAATCCCAATCCCAAAACCCATCTCCAAATATCACCAACATACAAATGTGGGAATCGAGTCTCTAACAGATGAATTTTGTGGAACAATTTCAAACCATAGCAGTGGGTGACTGTAAGACTGCTGTAACTGCATCTCACATCTTTCCTCAGGGATCATTTTGGTGGCCATGAATCCCTACAAGCAGCTGCCCATATATGGGGATGCCATCATCCATGCCTACAGTGGGCAGAACATGGGCGACATGGACCCACACATATTCGCCGTGGCAGAAGAGGCCTACAAGCAGATGGCCAGGTAGCCTCTGGCCAGGCTGGCCTTCCTCAAGTTTGCCCAACCCTCCCTACATTTGTTGGGTCTCTCACAATGAAGGGGAGATTCTAGGGTGGGCTCACTGAAGGAGATTGTCAGGCCAGAGGGATGGTTTGTTGAGTAGATGACCAGTAATCAGTAGCACATGACCAGTATGGCATAACTGACCTGTCTGGACTGTTTCCTGGGTTTTGTTCCTTCTAGAGAGTTAAAAGTCGGTCCTGCCAGACTGAGAATAGCACATGTTTCTCTCACAGTGTGTTTGATTGGAGGAAGTCTGATTTTTCATGGTGAAATGCTTAAGTTTGTTTGTTTGTTTTTTAACCCATTCAAGGAGACAGAATCTAACGACAGACAAGCACAGGTTTTACTCATCTGCAAAATAGATTTACATATGTCCTGGGATTTTTGCAAAGCTTAATTGAGAATGTGTGTGAAGTATTCAGTTAGCACCTGGATTGTTAGCAGTACTAGATACATAGAACATCAGTACTATACCCCTGTGATCTAGTGGCATGAAAAGTTCAATGCATTTTTTTTAATTTAGAGAAATTGTGTAACAGAGCACATTGGCTTATAGGGCACATGTGTTCCTAAGCATATTCAAAATAACTGCTCTCAAATATAATATCTGAAGTGTTTTTGCATTTCAATGAAATGTGCACAAAGGGGCTGACAGGCTAGGCTGCTGTCCTTCCAGGTCTGCTGGCAAGGTGGGCCTGTGGCTAGTCTCGGATTTCAAGACCCTTCCCACCACTTCCTAATTACTGAAGTGGCTCATTGCATCTAAAATGAGGTATATTGTGTGAACAGTGTGGTTGATGCTGACTAGCTGCTTTCCTCCTCAGAGTCTGGGATTTTGGTATGTGTTAGACCAAGGATGGGAGGAGTCCCCAAGGAGCTTCCCTGGTAGGGGGCTTTCTGCACATGCATCAGATTCATTGCTGGAGGCATGTTGTGAGTCTCTTGACTGGGGAGGACCTTTGGAAGTTTGCACCTGATTTCCTCTGGATTTACCCATGTGCTTCTTCACTTTGCTGATTTTTCTCTGAATCCTCTGGTGTAATAGATCTTAGGCACGAGTGGCTATAGTGCTGGAATGCTGAGTCCTCCTAGTGGACCAATGAACCTGGGATTGGGCTTGGGGACCCTCAACAGGGAAGATAGCAGGAACAGCTATGGGTTCTGCATGATCACATCACGAGGAAAAGCCTAGAAGAAAATTCACTGAAATGTTTATAGTGATAAAATGAAGTTTTCCTTCTGGTTTGTCTGCATTTTTCTTAACATATATTGTCTTTTTTTTTCTATTTTTTTAAGAGTCCTACTATGTGGTCTAGGTTGGACTTGGCCCAAGCAGAACTCAAACTATATTGTCTTTTTAATGGCAAGAAATTAATGTTTCAGAGGATGTCACTCAGCGGTCGAGTGCTTGCCTAACATGCACAAGGCCCTGGGTTCAATTCCTAGCACTAAGAAAAGAAAAAAATTAACATTTTGAAACTCTTTCATTTATTTGCTTTAGAAACAACAGAAATCAGTCGATAATTGTGAGCGGGGAGTCAGGAGCTGGAAAGACAGTGTCAGCTCGCTATGCCATGAGGTACTTCGCCACGGTCAGCAAGTCCAACAGCAAAGCTCACGTGGAAGACAAGGTCCTGGCATCCAACCCCATAACCGAGGTGTGTCCCTGTGGAAGGAGGCAGGTGGAGGGCCAGGGCAGCGGTGTCTTGATGGAGGTGTGGGTCGGCCTCTGTGTGTGTGTGTTGTCTTTGCTAATGCAAGTTCCCAACTTTTAAAAACCAAGGAAGTGAGGGTGGCAAGGAACCAGGACACGGTTTCCCAGTGGGGTCTGGAGGAGACTGGGGCAGAGATTGCTACTTCCAAGGCTCTTCTCTGCATACTGGGTTAGAAGTTCTATGACTGGATTTCAGGAGTTCCCTGTCCAGCTGATGTCCCAGGGGAGACGTGCACCACAGGCACATGGAGGCCACTGGTGCTCTCCGGTCAGCTGGCATCAACTTTCATGAGCTGAGCATTCCATATTCAGGAGTTTTGCAAGATGATTCTTCCAGCTTTCGTCCTTTGAAATTGGTCATAGTGAGAGTGTTGGCACCTTACAAGTTGGCCAAGGTCACATATCAGGGCTCTTCCTCCTCCCTGGCTGTGGCAGAGGTGGCAGGGCTAGCCACAGAACACTCTGGGGGAAGGAGAAACCCCACATGGAAGAAGGGGCACCAGGCACAGAGGAGGGACACACAGGCCAACTCTGACTGCCTCACAAAATGAGAAGGGGATTGATTTTAGCTTATTTGCAAGTGCAGTCAGTCACTAAAAACATCAGAGATGCATACCTGTAATCCCAGTGGCTCAAGAGGCTGAGGCTGGAGGATTGCATGTTCAAAGCCAGCCTCAGCAACTCAGCAAGGCCATAGGCTGCTAAATAGAAACACAAGTTACATCCAAGATGACAACATGAAAGTTGTCAAGAGGCAACGATGAGTTACATGCCCAGGGGATAATTTTTTATGATTATTTATTTAGGGTTCATCTCCCCACTTGGCTATAAGCTCCATGAAGGTGGAATCATGTCTAATTGGTTCATTTTTGCTTATCACGTATGCAGCACATAGTAGGTGCATAGCAAACATGTTGACAGAAATCACAAATGACCTGGGCAGAAAGAGCAGTGTGTGTGCACAAGAAGGGTCCTTCTGCATGGAACATGCTCATGAAGGTGCTCAGGCAGAGGAGAAATGGAATTCAAGAACAGAAGTAGAAAGCAAAAATCAGGTCCACAAGCGTGGGATGTCTGAAAGAGATTTTTTTTTTTTTTTTTTTTTTTTGGTTGTAAAATAGTTTGAGTAGGGAAGTAGTAAGGGGGTAAGGTTTAAAATACAGGCTGAATGGAGGATGTAAACTTTTAATTGAGCATGTATAATATTTGGAGCATGGATGAATTGAGGCACTTGATATTATTTCATTTGATCTTCACAACTGTCAGTTCAGGATACTATAACAAAGTGCCATGGACAGGGTGGCTTATAAACAACAGAAATTTATCTCATAGTTACGGAAACCGGGGCAGTCAGGGTGCCAGCATGGCTGGGTTCAGTGAGGACTTTCTTCTGGGTTGCAGGTTGACCACCTTCTCACTGAACCCTCATAAGGCTGAAAAAGAGAGCAAGAGAGTTCTCTGGGGTCCCTTGTACATGGGCATTAAATTCCATTCATGAGGGTTTCACCCTCATGACCTAATTGTCCCCCAAAGGTTCCATATCCTAATACTAACACATAGGGTTAGAATTTTAATGCATTAATTGGGGGTGGGACACAAGCATTCAGTCCATAACAGTAAGGGAGAGTGTTATTTCCACATTGCAGATGTAAGAACTGAGACTTGGATAGATAAAATAATTTTTTTTTTTTTTTTTTTGGTACCAGGGATTGAACCCAGGGTCACTTGACCACTGAGCCACATCCCCAGCCCTTTTTAATATTTATTTAGAGACGGGGTCTCGCTGAGTTTCTTAGGGCCTCACTAAGCTTTGGAGGCTGCACTGAGCTCTCGATCCCCCTGCCTCCGCCTTCTGAGCCATTGGTATTACAGGTGTGCACCTCCGTGCCTGGCTGAAGTAACTTTTACATCATTACACAGATAGCAGAAATGGACCCCAGGGCCACAAAATGGCAGAACCCATGCTCTTTCTGTTCCTCCCCAGTGTCTCCCAGCGAGGTTGAGGGGAGCCCCGGCCCTGGTGTGCTCGTTGAGCCATGTTCCCTGTGTGCCTCCAGCTGCTTTGCTCTCTCTCTGGCCCCGACCTTTCTCTGAGAGTCAGACCTGCCCCTGAGAGCATGGTCTTGGATGTTGCTAAATACTGCGCCAGTAATTTTAACGCAAAGACTTTTAAAAATCTGGGGAGCAGACAGAATTGAATCAGGGGCACTTTACCACTGAGCCACATCCCCAGTCATTTTTATTTTTTTATTTTGAGACAGGATCTCTATAAGTCATTAAGGGTTTTACTAAGTTGCTGAGGTTGGCCTTGAACTTGCAATCCTCCTGCTTCAGCCTTCGGAGTCAATCTTTAAATTTTATTTCAAGTCCTCTTTTTTTTTTAGGCAGTTGGAAATGCCAAGACCACCCGCAATGACAATAGCAGTCGTTTTGGGAAGTACACAGAAATCAGCTTTGATGAGAAAAATCAGATTATAGGCGCCAACATGAGAACCTACCTCCTGGAGAAATCCAGAGTTGTCTTTCAAGTAAGAATAAAAGTATTAGTTAAATTTCCTTTTTCCCAACTTCTAAAATATTACATACATGTATATATTGAATAGACAACCTGTATTATTCTGCAACCTGAAGAGTTGAGTTTAAGTGTCTTTCATTTGCAGTTTGGGTTTTTTTTTTTTTTCCTGCGTATCAAGAGCAAAACCTGATGGGTGGGTGGGTGCAGTGTCCGTGGAGTCATATGATTGAGGGAAAAAGTTGTGGCTTTTTAATTTGAAAAAAAATCTTTTTGTTTAAAAATCAAGTTATCTTTCTAGAACACAAAAACTGAAATAGGCCTAGCAGTTGGCCTGGTTTTCTATTGGGAAGGGATGGGATTAGAGCTAGGGAGGGAGTGGGCCAGGAGAAAGACTTTTTCGTAAGTAAAATAAAGAAAGTTCTCCTAGTCTTGGCCTAGAAGAGCAGCAGGAAGCCTTGTATTGTGTTTCAGGAGTTCTCAAAAGTTTCAGCTAGTATGAATTACATCATTGCCATGTCATGGAATGTTTTCACTTATTAACACTTTCTTCTTGGTCACCATTTGGAAGATCTTTGGTCACCCAGTTGTTTTTTACTCAGTTGAGAGGACAAGCCTGCTTGTGAACTGGTCATGAACGTGAGTGTCCGTGAGAGCAGAACTGTGCATCCAGATTAGTCATCTAGAATCCTCTCATTATAAACCTGGAACTTTTACTTGTAAAAAGTTGGTATAATTTGGGGGTCTTTTCTTTATTTTACAGTCAGAAAATGAACGAAATTACCACATTTTCTATCAGCTTTGTGCGTCTGCACAGCAGTCGGAATTTAAACATCTAAAACTGGGTATGTGATGGATGGTGTGTGGAAAGGTCTCTTTTCTGTAAAAGGTTTAAATTCTCTGTTAATTTCTTCTTACTAGTACAACACGACTTCTGAAAATTTTGTATTTTGTCTAAAGACATAATATCCTTTGGTTTCAGAGATGGAATTGATGCATCTACCTAAGAAAATAGATTCTGGTTGGGGTGGGGTGGTGAGTCCAGGACAGGAGATATGTCAGCCCTGGGGTTCTTCTCACAACTTATTGGGTGATTGTGGTCATTAAGCCAGAATCACCTCAGGAGGGGCTGCTACTACTAGCCCTACTGCTGCAGTCTCCACATGTTCATTTTTATTGGAGCATCCTTAAAGAGTTGTTTTCTAACATGTATGGCACCACCCCCCAGCTTCTTAGACAAAACCCTTCTATTTTAGTCAGCTTTTTTGCTGCTGTGACAAAAAGGACCCAACCAGAACAATTGTAGAAAAGGAAAAGTTTATTTGAGGTCTCAATCCATAGACAGCAGGCTCCTTTTCTCAGGGTTTAAGGTGAGGCAGAACATCATGGCAGAAGAGTGTGGCAGAGGGAAACAGCTTACATGGTGATCAGGAAGCAGAGAGACTCCACTCTCCAGATACAAAATACATATCCCAAAGCCACACCCCAATTCCACTCTCCTCCAGCCACAACCTATCGCTTCAATTAATCCCATAAGGGAATAATTCACTAATTAGGTTAAGACTCTTACAACCCAATCATTTCTCTTCTGAACTTTCCTGCATTGTCTCACATGTGAACTTTTGGGGGACACCTCACATCCGAACCATGACACGCTCTATCATAATTTGATATGCTAGAGGCCATTCATTATTTGAAATCACAGTTAACTATGCTTCAGGGACAGTTAAGATGTACCGCTACTCATCCTTCTGCACAGATGGCCTTCAGCATTACTGGCACAGCTCTTCCCCTCTCCTCGGTGATATGCTGATGGGTGAGAATTGTCAGAGGTAACTTTTGAGTATGTTGGAGTTGAAATCACACACTCTCATTTTGGAGAAGTTGCTTGCACTCTTGGAATCTAAGTTTCTGCAGATTTTACATAAAGATAATACCCAGGCTTAAGACCAACAGAATACAAAAAGCAAACATGTACAAGAGCTTTCTGAAGGGTCCTCTACT